>NW_027314813.1:0-266491 GCF_023375885.2 Dermacentor andersoni
GGATTTCTACCAAACAACGTGCTAAGCATGCCGATGCTGCTCTTTTTAGCACCCGCGCACGGATTCGTGCGAAAACGCGTTTTAAGCATGCACATGCATCTTTTGGTAGACGAGATTGAAGTTTTCTGCAAAACCACAAGATGTGCATGGAAATGGTGCTTTTCGCAGAACGCGCACGTGGATTTCTACCAAACAACGTGCTAAGCATGCCGATGCTGCTCTTTTTAACACCCGCGCACGGATTCGTGCGAAAACGCGTTTTAAGCATGCACATGCATCTTTTGGTAGACGAGATTGAAGTTTTCTGCAAAACCACAAGATGTGCATGCAAATGGTGCTTTTGGCAGAACGCGCACGTGGATTTCTACCAAACGACGTGCTAAGCATGCCGATGCTGCTCTTTTTAGCACCCGCGCACGGATTCACGCGGAAAACGCGTTTTAAGCATGCACATGCATCTTTTGGTAGACGCGGATGAAGTTTTCTGCAAAACCACAAGATGTGCATGCAAATGGTGCTTTTGGCAGAACGCGCACGTGGATTTCTACCAAGCAACGTGCTAAGCATGCCCATGCTGCTCTTTTTTGCACCCGCGCACGGATTTGTGCGAAAACGCGTTTTAAGCATGCACATGCATCTTTTGGTAGACGAGATTGAAGTTTTCTGCAAAAGCACAAGATGTGCATGCAAATGGTGCTTTTCGCAGAACGCGCACGTGGATTTCTACCAAACAACGTGCTCAGCATGCCGATGCTGCTCTTTTTAGCACCCGCGCACGGATTCGTGCGAAAACGCGTTTTAAGCATGCACATGCATCTTTTGGTAGACGAGATTGAAGTTTTCTGCAAAACCACAAGATGTGCATGCAAATGGTGCTTTTGGCAGAACGCGCACGTGGATTTCTACCAAACGACGTGCTAAGCATGCCGATGCTGCTCTTTTTAGCACCCGCGCACGGATTCGCGCGAAAACGCGTTTTAAGCATGCACATGCATCTTTTGGTAGACGCGGATTAAGTTTTCTGCAAAACCACAAGATGTGCATGCAAATGGTGCTTTTGGCAGAACGCGCACGTGGATTTCTACCAAACGACGTGCTAAGCACGCCGATGCTGCTCTTTTTAGCACCCGCGCACGGATTTGTGCGAAAACGCGTTTTAAGCATGCACATGCATCTTTTGGTAGACGAGATTGAAGTTTTCTGCAAAACCACAAGATGTGCATGCAAATGGTGCTTTTCGCAGAACGCGCACGTGGATTTCTACCAAACAACGTGCTAAGCATGCCGATGCTGCTCTTTTTAGCACCCGCGCACGGATTCGTGCGAAAACGCGTTTTAAGCATGCACATGCATCTTTTGGTAGACGCGGATGAAGTTTTCTGCAAAACCACAAGATGTGCATGCAAATGGTGCTTTTGGCAGAACGCGCACGTGGATTTCTACCAAACGACGTGCTAAGCATGCCGATGCTGTTCTTTTTAGCACCCGCGCAAGGATTCGTGCGAAAACGCGTTTTAAGCATGCACATGCATCTTTTGGTAGACGCGGATGAAGTTTTCTGCAAAACCACAAGATGTGCATGCAAATGGTGCTCTTGGCAGAACGCGCACGTGGATTTCTTCCAAACGACGTGCTAAGCATGACGATGCTGCTCTTTTTAGCACCCGCGCACGGATTTGTGCGAAAACGCGTTTTAAGCATGCACATGCATCTTTTGGTAGACGAGATTGAAGTTTTCTGCAAAACCACAAGATGTGCATGCAAATGGTGCTTTTGGCAGAACGTGCACGTGGATTTCTACCAAACGACGTTCTAAGCATGCCGATGCTGCTCTTTTTAGCACCCGCGCACGGATTCGCGCGAAAACGCGTTTTAAGCATGCACATGCATCTTTTGGTAGACGCGGATGAAGTTTTCTGCAAAACCACAACATGTGCATGCAAATGGTGCTTTTGGCAGAACGCGCACGTGGATTTCTACCAAGCGACGTGCTAAGCATGCCCATGCTGCTCTTTTTAGCACCCGCGCACGGATTTGTGCGAAAACGCGTTTTAAGCATGCACATGCATCTTTTGGTAGACGCGGATGAAGTTTTCTGCAAAACCACAAGATGTGCATGCAAATGGTGCTCTTGGCAGAACGCGCACGTGGATTTCTACCAAACGACGTGCTAAGCATGCCGATGCTGCTCTTTTTAGCACCCGCGCACGGATTTGTGCGAAAACGCGTTTTAAGCATGCACATGCATCTTTTGGTAGACGCGGATGAAGTTTTCGGCAAAACCACAAGATGTGCATGCAAATGGTGCTTTTGGCAGAACGCGCACGTGGATTTCTACCAAACGACGTGCTAAGCATGCCGATGCTGTTCTTTTTAGCACCCGCGCACGGATTCGTGCGAAAACGCGTTTTAAGCATGCACATGCATCTTTTGGTAGACGCGGATGAAGTTTTCTGCAAAACCACAAGATGTGCATGCAAATGGTGCTCTTGGCAGAACGCGCACGTGGATTTCTTCCAAACGACGTGCTAAGCATGCCGATGCTGCTCTTTTTAGCACCCGCGCACGGATTTGTGCGAAAACGCGTTTTAAGCATGCACATGCATCTTTTGGTAGACGAGATTGAAGTTTTCTGCAAAACCACAAGATGTGCATGCAAATGGTGCTTTTGGCAGAACGTGCACGTGGATTTCTACCAAACGACGTTCTAAGCATGCCGATGCTGCTCTTTTTAGCACCCGCGCGCGGATTCGCGCGAAAACGCGTTTTAAGCATGCACATGCATCTTTTGGTAGACGCGGATGAAGTTTTCTGCAAAATCACAAGATGTGCATGCAAATGGTGCTTTTGGCAGAACGCGCACGTGGATTTCTACCAAGCGACGTGCTAAGCATGCCCATGCTGCTCTTTTTAGCACCCGCGCACGGATTTGTGCGAAAACGCGTTTTAAGCATGCACATGCATCTTTTGGTAGACGCGGATGAAGTTTTCTGCAAAACCACAAGATGTGCATGCAAATGGTGCTCTTGGCAGAACGCGCACGTGGATTTCTACCAAACGACGTGCTAAGCATGCCGATGCTGCTCTTTTTAGCACCCGCGCACGGATTTGTGCGAAAACGCGTTTTAAGCATGCACATGCATCTTTTGGTAGACGAGATTGAAGTTTTCTGCAAAACCACAAGATGTGCATGCAAATGGTGCTTTTCGCAGAACGCGCACGTGGATTTCTACCAAACAACGTGCTAAGCATGCCGATGCTGCTCTTTTTAGCACCCGCGCACGGATTCGTGCGAAAACGCGTTTTAAGCATGCACATGCATCTTTTGGTAGACGAGATTGAAGTTTTCTGCAAAAGCACAAGATGTGCATGCAAATGGTGCTTTTCGCAGAACGCGCACGTGGATTTCTACCAAACAACGTGCTCAGCATGCCGATGCTGCTCTTTCTAGCACCCGCGCACGGATTCGTGCGAAAACGCGTTTTAAGCATGCACATGCATCTTTTGGTAGACGAGATTGAAGTTTTCTGCAAAACCACAAGATGTGCATGCAAATGGTGCTTTTGGCAGAACGCGCACGTGGATTTCTACCAAACGACGTGCTAAGCATGCCGATGCTGCTCTTTTTAGCACCCGCGCACGGATTCGCGCGAAAACGCGTTTTAAGCATGCACATGCATCTTTTGGTAGACGCGGATTAAGTTTTCTGCAAAACCACAAGATGTGCATGCAAATGGTGCTTTTGGCAGAACGCGCACGTGGATTTCTACCAAACGACGTGCTAAGCACGCCGATGCTGCTCTTTTTAGCACCCGCGCACGGATTTGTGCGAAAACGCGTTTTAAGCATGCACATGCATCTTTTGGTAGACGAGATTGAAGTTTTCTGCAAAACCACAATATGTGCATGCAAATGGTGCTTTTCGCAGAACGCGCACGTGGATTTCTACCAAACAACGTGCTAAGCATGCCGATGCTGCTCTTTTTAGCACCCGCGCACGGATTCGTGCGAAAACGCGTTTTAAGCATGCACATGCATCTTTTGGTAGACGCGGATGAAGTTTTCTGCAAAACCACAAGATGTGCATGCAAATGGTGCTTTTGGCAGAACGCGCACGTGGATTTCTACCAAACGACGTGCTAAGCATGCCGATGCTGTTCTTTTTAGCACCCGCGCACGGATTCGTGCGAAAACGCGTTTTAAGCATGCACATGCATCTTTTGGTAGACGCGGATGAAGTTTTCTGCAAAACCACAAGATGTGCATGCAAATGGTGCTCTTGGCAGAACGCGCACGTGGATTTCTACCAAACGACGTGCTAAGCATGCCGATGCTGCTCTTTTTAGCACCCGCGCACGGATTTGTGCGAAAACGCGTTTTAAGCATGCACATGCATCTTTTGGTAGACGAGATTGAAGTTTTCTGCAAAACCACAAGATGTGCATGCAAATGGTGCTTTTCGCAGAACGCGCACGTGGATTTCTACCAAACAACGTGCTAAGCATGCCGATGCTGCTCTTTTTAGCACCCGCGCACGGATTCGTGCGAAAACGCGTTTTAAGCATGCACATGCATCTTTTGGTAGACGAGATTGAAGTTTTCTGCAAAACCACAAGATGTGCATGCAAATGGTGCTTTTCGCAGAACGCGCACGTGGATTTCTACCAAACAACGTGCTCAGCATGCCGATGCAGCTCTTTTTAGCACCCGCGCACGGATTCGTGCGAAAACGCGTTTTAAGCATGCACATGCATCTTTTGGTAGACGAGATTGAAGTTTTCTGCAAAACCACAAGATGTGCATGCAAATGGTGCTTTTGGCAGAACGCGCACGTGGATTTCTACCAAACGACGTGCTAAGCATGCCGATGCTGCTCTTTTTAGCACCCGCGCACGGATTCGCGCGAAAACGCGTTTTAAGCATGCACATGCATCTTTTGGTAGACGCGGATGAAGTTTTCTGCAAAACCACAAGATGTGCATGCAAATGGTGCTTTTGGCAGAACGCGCACGTGGATTTCTACCAAGCGACGTGCTAAGCATGCCCATGCTGCTCTTTTTAGCACCCGCGCACGGATTTGTGCGAAAACGCGTTTTAAGCATGCACATGCATCTTTTGGTAGACGAGATTGAAGTTTTCTGCAAAAGCACAAGATGTGCATGCAAATGGTGCTTTTCGCAGAACGCGCACGTGGATTTCTACCAAACAACGTGCTCAGCATGCCGATGCTGCTCTTTTTAGCACCCGCGCACGGATTCGTGCGAAAACGCGTTTTAAGCATGCACATGCATCTTTTGGTAGACGAGATTGAAGTTTTCTGCAAAACCACAAGATGTGCATGCAAATGGTGCTTTTGGCAGAACGCGCACGTGGATTTCTACCAAACGACGTGCTAAGCATGCCGATGCTGCTCTTTTTAGCACCCGCGCACGGATTCGCGCGAAAACGCGTTTTAAGCATGCACATGCATCTTTTGGTAGACGCGGATTAAGTTTTCTGCAAAACCACAAGATGTGCATGCAAATGGTGCTTTTGGCAGAAGGCGCACGTGGATTTCTACCAAACGACGTGCTAAGCACGCCGATGCTGCTCTTTTTAGCACCCGCGCACGGATTTGTGCGAAAACGCGTTTTAAGCATGCACATGCATCTTTTGGTAGACGAGATTGAAGTTTTCTGCAAAACCACAAGATGTGCATGCAAATGGTGCTTTTCGCAGAACGCGCACGTGGATTTCTACCAAACAACGTGCTAAGCATGCCGATGCTGCTCTTTTTAGCACCCGCGCACGGATTCGTGCGAAAACGCGTTTTAAGCATGCACATGCATCTTTTGGTAGACGCGGATGAAGTTTTCTGCGAAACCACAAGATGTGCATGCAAATGGTGCTTTTGGCAGAACGCGCACGTGGATTTCTACCAAACGACGTGCTAAGCATGCCGATGCTGTTCTTTTTAGCACCCGCGCACGGTTTCGAGCGAAAACGCGTTTTAAGCATGCACATGCATCTTTTGGTAGACGCGGATGAAGTTTTCTGCAAAACCACAATATGTGCATGCAAATGGTGCTCTTGGCAGAACGCGCACGTGGATTTCTTCCAAACGACGTGCTAAGCATGCCGATGCTGCTCTTTTTAGCACCCGCGCACGGATTTGTGCGAAAACGCGTTTTAAGCATGCACATGCATCTTTTGGTAGACGAGATTGAAGTTTTCTGCAAAACCACAAGATGTGCATGCAAATGGTGCTTTTGGCAGAACGTGCACGTGGATTTCTACCAAACGACGCTCTAAGCATGCCGATGCTGCTCTTTTTAGCACCCGCGCACGGATTCGCGCGAAAACGCGTTTTAAGCATGCACATGCATCTTTTGGTAGACGCGGATGAAGTTTTCTGCAAAACCACAAGATGTGCATGCAAATGGTGCTTTTGGCAGAACGCGCACGTGGATTTCTACCAAGCGACGTGCTAAGCATGCCCATGCTGCTCTTTTTAGCACCCGCGCACCGATTTGTGCGAAAACGCGTTTTAAGCATGCACATGCATCTTTTGGTAGACGCGGATGAAGTTTTCTGCAAAACCACAAGATGTGCATGCAAATGGTGCTCTTGGCAGAACGCGCACGTGGATTTCTACCAAACGACGTGCTAAGCATGCCGATGCTGCTCTTTTTAGCACCCGCGCACGGATTTGTGCGAAAACGCGTTTTAAGCATGCACATGCATCTTTTGGTAGACGCGGATGAAGTTTTCGGCAAAACCACAAGATGTGCATGCAAATGGTGCTTTTGGCAGAACGCGCACGTGGATTTCTACCAAACGACGTGCTAAGCATGCCGATGCTGTTCTTTTTAGCACCCGCGCACGGATTCGTGCGAAAACGCGTTTTAAGCATGCACATGCATCTTTTGGTAGACGCCGATGAAGTTTTCTGCAAAACCACAAGATGTGCATGCAAATGGTGCTCTTGGCAGAACGCGCACGTGGATTTCTTCCAAACGACGTGCTAAGCATGCCGATGCTGCTCTTTTTAGCACCCGCGCACGGATTTGTGCGAAAACGCGTTTTAAGCATGCACATGCATCTTTTGGTAGACGAGATTGAAGTTTTCTGCAAAACCACAAGATGTGCATGCAAATGGTGCTTTTGGCAGAACGTGCACGTGGATTTCTACCAAACGACGTTCTAAGCATGCCAATGCTGCTCTTTTTAGCACCCGCGCACGGATTCGCGCGAAAACGCGTTTTAAGCATGCACATGCATCTTTTGGTAGACGCGGATGAAGTTTTCTGCAAAATCACAAGATGTGCATGCAAATGGTGCTTTTGGCAGAACGCGCACGTGGATTTCTACCAAGCGACGTGCTAAGCATGCCCATGCTGCTCTTTTTAGCACCCGCGCACGGATTTGTGCGAAAACGCGTTTTAAGCATGCACATGCATCTTTTGGTAGACGCGGATGAAGTTTTCTGCAAAACCACAAGATGTGCATGCAAATGGTGCTTTTGGCAGAACGCGCACGTGGATTTCTACCAAACAACGTGCTCAGCATGCCGATGCTGCTCTTTCTAGCACCCGCGCACGGATTCGTGCGAAAACGCGTTTTAAGCATGCACATGCATCTTTTGGTAGACGAGATTGAAGTTTTCTGCAAAACCACAAGATGTGCATGCAAATGGTGCTTTTGGCAGAGCGCGCACGTGGATTTCTACCAAACGACGTGCTAAGCATGCCGATGCTGATCTTTTTAGCACCCGCGCACGGATTCGCGCGAAAACGCGTTTTAAGCATGCACATGCATCTTTTGGTAGACGCGGATTAAGTTTTCTGCAAAACCACAAGATGTGCATGCAAATGGTGCTTTTGGCAGAACGCGCACGTGGATTTCTACCAAACGACGTGCTAAGCACGCCGATGCTGCTCTTTTTAGCACCCGCGCACGGATTTGTGCGAAAACGCGTTTTAAGCATGCACATGCATCTTTTGGTAGACGAGATTGAAGTTTTCTGCAAAACCACAATATGTGCATGCAAATGGTGCTTTTCGCAGAACGCGCACGTGGATTTCTACCAAACAACGTGCTAAGCATGCCGATGCTGCTCTTTTTAGCACCCGCGCACGGATTCGTGCGAAAACGCGTTTTAAGCATGCACATGCATCTTTTGGTAGACGCGGATGAAGTTTTCTGCAAAACCACAAGATGTGCATGCAAATGGTGCTTTTGGCAGAACGCGCACGGGGATTTCTACCAAACGACGTGCTAAGCATGCCGATGCTGTTCTTTTTAGCACGCGCGCACGGATTCGTGCGAAAACGCGTTTTAAGCATGCACATGCATCTTTTGGTAGACGCGGATGAAGTTTTCTGCAAAACCACAAGATGTGCATGCAAATGGTGCTCTTGGCAGAACGCGCACGTGGATTTCTACCAAACGACGTGCTAAGCATGCCGATGCTGCTCTTTTTAGCACCCGCGCACGGATTTGTGCGAAAACGCGTTTTAAGCATGCACATGCATCTTTTGGTAGACGAGATTGAAGTTTTCTGCAAAACCACAAGATGTGCATGCAAATGGTGCTTTTCGCAGAACGCGCACGTGGATTTCTACCAAACAACGTGCTAAGCATGCCGATGCTGCTCTTTTTAGCACCCGCGCACGGATTCGTGCGTAAACGCGTTTTAAGCATGCACATGCATCTTTTGGTAGACGAGATTGAAGTTTTCTGCAAAACCACAAGATGTGCATGCAAATGGTGCTTTTCGCAGAACGCGCACGTGGATTTCTACCAAACAACGTGCTCAGCATGCCGATGCTGCTCTTTTTAGCACCCGCGCACGGATTCGTGCGAAAACGCGTTTTAAGCATGCACATGCATCTTTTGGTAGACGAGATTGAAGTTTTCTGCAAAACCACAAGATGTGCATGCAAATGGTGCTTTTGGCAGAACGCGCACGTGGATTTCTACCAAACGACGTTCTAAGCATGCCGATGCTGCTCTTTTTAGCACCCGCGCACGGATTCGTGCGAAAACGCGTTTTAAGCATGCACATGCATCTTTTGGTAGACGCGGATGAATTTTTCTGCAAAACCACAAGATGTGCATGCAAATGGTGCTTTTGGCAGAACGCGCACGTGGATTTCTACCAAGCGACGTGCTAAGCATGCCCATGCTGCTCTTTTTAGCACCCGCGCACGGATTTGTGCGAAAACGCGTTTTAAGCATGCACATGCATCTTTTGGTAGACGAGATTGAAGTTTTCTGCAAAACCACAAGATGTGCATGCAAATGGTGCTTTTCGCCGAACGCGCACGTGGATTTCTACCAAACAACGTGCTAAGCATGCAGATGCTGCTCTTTTTAGCACCCGCGCACGGATTCGTGCGAAAACGCGTTTTAAGCATGCACATGCATCTTTTGGTAGACGAGATTGAAGTTTTCTGCAAAATCACAAGATGTGCATGCAAATGGTGCTTTTCGCAGAACGCGCACATGGATTTCTACCAAACAACGTGCTAAGCATGCCGATGCTGCTCTTTTTAGCACCCGCGCACGGATTCGTGCGAAAACGCGTTTTAAGCATGCACATGCATCTTTTGGTAGACGCGGATGAAGTTTTCTGCAAAACCACAAGATGTGCATGCAAATGGTGCTTTTGGCAGAACGCGCACGTGGATTTCTACCAAACGACGTGCTAAGCATGCCGATGCTGTTCTTTTTAGCACCCGCGCACGGATTCGTGCGAAAACGCGTTTTAAGCATGCACATGCATCTTTTGGTAGACGCGGATGAAGTTTTCTGCAAAACCACAAGATGTGCATGCATATGGTGCTCTTGGCAGAACGCGCACGTGGATTTCTTCCAAACGACGTGCTAAGCATGCCGATGCTGCTCTTTTTAGCACCCGCGCACGGATTTGTGCGAAAACGCGTTTTAAGCATGCACATGCATCTTTTGGTAGACGAGATTGAAGTTTTCTGCAAAACCACAAGATGTGCATGCAAATGGTGCTTTTCGCAGAACGCGCACGTGGATTTCTACCAAGCGACGTGCTAAGCATGCCCATGCTGCTCTTTTTAGCACCCGCGCACGGATTTGTGCGAAAACGCGTTTTAAGCATGCACATGCATCTTTTGGTAGACGCGGATGAAGTTTTCTGCAAAACCACAAGATGTGCATGCAAATGGTGCTCTTGGCAGAACGCGCACGTGGATTTCTACCAAACGACGTGCTAAGCATGCCGATGCTGCTCTTTTTAGCACCCGCGCACGGATTTGTGCGAAAACGCGTTTTAAGCATGCACATGCATCTTTTGGTAGACGCGGATGAAGTTTTCGGCAAAACCACAAGATGTGCATGCAAATGGTGCTTTTGGCAGAACGCGCACGTGGATTTCTACCAAACGACGTGCTAAGCATGCCGATGCGGTTCTTTTTAGCACCCGCGCACGGATTCGTGCGAAAACGCGTTTTAAGCATGCACATGCAACTTTTGGTAGACGCCGATGAAGTTTTCTGCAAAACCACAAGATGTGCATGCAAATGGTGCTCTTGGCAGAACGCGCACGTGGATTTCTTCCAAACGACGTGCTAAGCATGCCGATGCTGCTCTTTTTAGCACCCGCGCACGGATTTGTGCGAAAACGCGTTTTAAGCATGCACATGCATCTTTTGGTAGACGAGATTGAAGTTTTCTGCAAAACCACAAGATGTGCATGCAAATGGTGCTTTTGGCAGAACGTGCACGTGGATTTCTACCAAACGACGTTCTAAGCATGCCGATGCTGCTCTTTTTAGCACCCGCGCACGGATTCGCGCGAAAACGCGTTTTAAGCATGCACATGCATCTTTTGGTAGACGCGGATGAAGTTTTCTGCAAAACCACAAGATGTGCATGCAAATGGTGCTCTTGGCAGAACGCGCACGTGGATTTCTTCCAAACGACGTGCTAAGCATGCCGATGCTGCTCTTTTTAGCACCCGCGCACGGATTTGTGCGAAAACGCGTTTTAAGCATGCACATGCATCTTTTGGTAGACGAGATTGAAGTTTTCTGCAAAACCACAAGATGTGCATGCAAATGGTGCTTTTGGCAGAACGCGCACGGGGATTTCTACCAAACGACGTGCTAAGCATGCCGATGCTGTTCTTTTTAGCACGCGCGCACGGATTCGTGCGAAAACGCGTTTTAAGCATGCACATGCATCTTTTGGTAGACGCGGATGAAGTTTTCTGCAAAACCACAAGATGTGCATGCAAATGGTGCTCTTGGCAGAACGCGCACGTGGATTTCTACCAAACGACGTGCTAAGCATGCCGATGCTGCTCTTTTTAGCACCCGCGCACGGATTTGTGCGAAAACGCGTTTTAAGCATGCACATGCATCTTTTGGTAGACGAGATTGAAGTTTTCTGCAAAACCACAAGATGTGCATGCAAATGGTGCTTTTCGCAGAACGCGCACGTGGATTTCTACCAAACAACGTGCTAAGCATGCCGATGCTGCTCTTTTTAGCACCCGCGCACGGATTCGTGCGTAAACGCGTTTTAAGCATGCACATGCATCTTTTGGTAGACGAGATTGAAGTTTTCTGCAAAACCACAAGATGTGCATGCAAATGGTGCTTTTCGCAGAACGCGCACGTGGATTTCTACCAAACAACGTGCTCAGCATGCCGATGCTGCTCTTTTTAGCACCCGCGCACGGATTCGTGCGAAAACGCGTTTTAAGCATGCACATGCATCTTTTGGTAGACGAGATTGAAGTTTTCTGCAAAACCACAAGATGTGCATGCAAATGGTGCTTTTGGCAGAACGCGCACGTGGATTTCTACCAAACGACGTTCTAAGCATGCCGATGCTGCTCTTTTTAGCACCCGCGCACGGATTCGTGCGAAAACGCGTTTTAAGCATGCACATGCATCTTTTGGTAGACGCGGATGAATTTTTCTGCAAAACCACAAGATGTGCATGCAAATGGTGCTTTTGGCAGAACGCGCACGTGGATTTCTACCAAGCGACGTGCTAAGCATGCCCATGCTGCTCTTTTTAGCACCCGCGCACGGATTTGTGCGAAAACGCGTTTTAAGCATGCACATGCATCTTTTGGTAGACGAGATTGAAGTTTTCTGCAAAACCACAAGATGTGCATGCAAATGGTGCTTTTCGCCGAACGCGCACGTGGATTTCTACCAAACAACGTGCTAAGCATGCAGATGCTGCTCTTTTTAGCACCCGCGCACGGATTCGTGCGAAAACGCGTTTTAAGCATGCACATGCATCTTTTGGTAGACGAGATTGAAGTTTTCTGCAAAATCACAAGATGTGCATGCAAATGGTGCTTTTCGCAGAACGCGCACATGGATTTCTACCAAACAACGTGCTAAGCATGCCGATGCTGCTCTTTTTAGCACCCGCGCACGGATTCGTGCGAAAACGCGTTTTAAGCATGCACATGCATCTTTTGGTAGACGCGGATGAAGTTTTCTGCAAAACCACAAGATGTGCATGCAAATGGTGCTTTTGGCAGAACGCGCACGTGGATTTCTACCAAACGACGTGCTAAGCATGCCGATGCTGTTCTTTTTAGCACCCGCGCACGGATTCGTGCGAAAACGCGTTTTAAGCATGCACATGCATCTTTTGGTAGACGCGGATGAAGTTTTCTGCAAAACCACAAGATGTGCATGCAAATGGTGCTCTTGGCAGAACGCGCACGTGGATTTCTTCCAAACGACGTGCTAAGCATGCCGATGCTGCTCTTTTTAGCACCCGCGCACGGATTTGTGCGAAAACGCGTTTTAAGCATGCACATGCATCTTTTGGTAGACGAGATTGAAGTTTTCTGCAAAACCACAAGATGTGCATGCAAATGGTGCTTTTCGCAGAACGCGCACGTGGATTTCTACCAAGCGACGTGCTAAGCATGCCCATGCTGCTCTTTTTAGCACCCGCGCACGGATTTGTGCGAAAACGCGTTTTAAGCATGCACATGCATCTTTTGGTAGACGCGGATGAAGTTTTCTGCAAAACCACAAGATGTGCATGCAAATGGTGCTCTTGGCAGAACGCGCACGTGGATTTCTACCAAACGACGTGCTAAGCATGCCGATGCTGCTCTTTTTAGCACCCGCGCACGGATTTGTGCGAAAACGCGTTTTAAGCATGCACATGCATCTTTTGGTAGACGCGGATGAAGTTTTCGGCAAAACCACAAGATGTGCATGCAAATGGTGCTTTTGGCAGAACGCGCACGTGGATTTCTACCAAACGACGTGCTAAGCATGCCGATGCGGTTCTTTTTAGCACCCGCGCACGGATTCGTGCGAAAACGCGTTTTAAGCATGCACATGCAACTTTTGGTAGACGCCGATGAAGTTTTCTGCAAAACCACAAGATGTGCATGCAAATGGTGCTCTTGGCAGAACGCGCACGTGGATTTCTTCCAAACGACGTGCTAAGCATGCCGATGCTGCTCTTTTTAGCACCCGCGCACGGATTTGTGCGAAAACGCGTTTTAAGCATGCACATGCATCTTTTGGTAGACGAGATTGAAGTTTTCTGCAAAACCACAAGATGTGCATGCAAATGGTGCTTTTGGCAGAACGTGCACGTGGATTTCTACCAAACGACGTTCTAAGCATGCCGATGCTGCTCTTTTTAGCACCCGCGCACGGATTCGCGCGAAAACGCGTTTTAAGCATGCACATGCATCTTTTGGTAGACGCGGATGAAGTTTTCTGCAAAACCACAAGATGTGCATGCAAATGGTGCTTTTCGCAGAACGCGCACGTGGATTTCTACCAAACAACGTGCTAAGCATGCCGATGCTGCTCTTTTTAGCACCCGCGCGCGGATTTGTGCGATAACGCGTTTTAAGCATGCACATGCATCTTTTGGTAGACGAGATTGAAGTTTTCTACAAAACCACAAGATGTGCATGCAAATGGTGCTTTTCGCAGAACGCGCACGTGGATTTCTACCAAACAACGTGCTAAGCATGCCGATGCTGCTCTTTTTAGCACCCGCGCACGGATTCGTGCGAAAACGCGTTTTAAGCATGCACATGCATCTTTTGGTAGACGAGATTGAAGTTTTCTGCAAAACCACAAGATGTGCATGCAAATGGTGCTTTTCGCAGAACGCGCACGTGGATTTCTACCAAACAACGTGCTAAGCATGCCGATGCTGCTCTTTTTAGCACCCGCGCACGGATTCGTGCGAAAACGCGTTTTAAGCATGCACATGCATCTTTTGGTAGACGAGATTGAAGTTTTCTGCAAAAGCACAAGATGTGCATGCAAATGGTGCTTTTCGCAGAACGCGCACGTGGATTTCTACCAAACAACGTGCTCAGCATGCCGATGCTGCTCTTTTTAGCACCCGCGAGCGGATTCGTGCGAAAACGCGTTTTAAGCATGCACATGCATCTTTTGGTAGACGAGATTGAAGTTTTCTGCAAAACCACAAGATGTGCATGCAAATGGTGCTTTTCGCAGAACGCGCACGTGGATTTCTACCAAACAACGTGCTAAGCATGCCGATGCTGCTCTTTTTAGCACCCACGCACGGATTTGTGCGAAAACGCGTTTTAAGCATGCACATGCATCTTTTGGTAGACGCGGATGAAGTTTTCTGCAAAACCACAAGATGTGCATGCAAATGGTGCTCTTGGCAGAACGCGCACGTGGATTTCTACCAAACGACGTGCTACGCATGCCGATGCTGCTCTTTTTAGCACCCGCGCACGGATTTGTGCGAAAACGCGTTTTAAGCATGCGCATGCATCTTTTGGTAGACGCGGATGAAGTTTTCTGCAAAACCACAAGATGTGCATGCAAATGGTGCTCTTGGCAGAACGCGCACGTGGATTTCTACCAAACGACGTGCTAAGCATGCCGATGCTGCTCTTTTTAGCACCCGCGCACGGATTTGTGCGAAAACGCGTTTTAAGCATGCACATGCATCTTTTGGTAGACGAGATTGAAGTTTTCTGCAAAACCACAAGATGTGCATGCAAATGGTGCTTTTCGCAGAACGCGCACGTGGATTTCTACCAAACAACGTGCTAAGCATGCCGATGCTGCTCTTTTTAGCACCCGCGCACGGATTCGTGCGAAAACGCGTTTTAAGCATGCACATGCATCTTTTGGTAGACGAGATTGAAGTTTTCTGCAAAAGCACAAGATGTGCATGCAAATGGTGCTTTTCGCAGAACGCGCACGTGGATTTCTACCAAACAACGTGCTCAGCATGCCGATGCTGCTCTTTTTAGCACCCGCGCACGGATTCGTGCGAAAACGCGTTTTAAGCATGCGCATGCATCTTTTGGTAGACGAGATTGAAGTTTTCTGCAAAACCACAAGATGTGCATGCAAATGGTGCTTTTGGCAGAACGCGCACGTGGATTTCTACCAAACGACGTGCTAAGCATGCCGATGCTGCTCTTTTTAGCACCCGCGCACGGATTCGCGCGAAAACGCGTTTTAAGCATGCACATGCATCTTTTGGTAGACGCGGATTAAGTTTTCTGCAAAACCACAAGATGTGCATGCAAATGGTGCTTTTGGCAGAACGCGGACGTGGATTTCTACCAAACGACGTGCTAAGCACGCCGATGCTGCTCTTTTTAGCACCCGCGCACGGATTCGCGCGAAAACGCGTTTTAAGCATGCACATGCATCTTTTGGTAGACGCGGATTAAGTTTTCTGCAAAACCACAAGATGTGCATGCAAATGGTGCTTTTGGCAGAACGCGCACGTGGATTTCTACCAAACGACGTGCTAAGCACGCCGATGCTGCTCTTTTTAGCACCCGCGCACGGATTTGTGCGAAAACGCGTTTTAAGCATGCACATGCATCTTTTGGTAGACGAGATTGAAGTTTTCTGCAAAACCACAATAAGTGCATGCAAATGGTGCTTTTCGCAGAACGCGCACGTGGATTTCTACCAAACAACGTGCTAAGCATGCCGATGCTGCTCTTTTTAGCACCCGCGCACGGATTCGTGCGAAAACGCGTTTTAAGCATGCACATGCATCTTTTGGTAGACGCGGATGAAGTTTTCTGCAAAACCACAAGATGTGCATGCAAATGGTGCTTTTCGCAGAACGCGCACGTGGATTTCTACCAAACAACGTGCTAAGCATGCCGATGCTGCTCTTTTTAGCACCCGCGCGCGGATTTGTGCGATAACGCGTTTTAAGCATGCACATGCATCTTTTGGTAGACGAGATTGAAGTTTTCTACAAAACCACAAGATGTGCATGCAAATGGTGCTTTTCGCAGAACGCGCACGTGGATTTCTACCAAACAACGTGCTAAGCATGCCGATGCTGCTCTTTTTAGCACCCGCGCACGGATTCGTGCGAAAACGCGTTTTAAGCATGCACATGCATCTTTTGGTAGACGAGATTGAAGTTTTCTGCAAAACCACAAGATGTGCATGCAAATGGTGCTTTTCGCAGAACGCGCACGTGGATTTCTACCAAACAACGTGCTAAGCATGCCGATGCTGCTCTTTTTAGCACCCGCGCACGGATTCGTGCGAAAACGCGTTTTAAGCATGCACATGCATCTTTTGGTAGACGAGATTGAAGTTTTCTGCAAAAGCACAAGATGTGCATGCAAATGGTGCTTTTCGCAGAACGCGCACGTGGATTTCTACCAAACAACGTGCTCAGCATGCCGATGCTGCTCTTTTAAGCACCCGCGAGCGGATTCGTGCGAAAACGCGTTTTAAGCATGCACATGCATCTTTTGGTAGACGAGATTGAAGTTTTCTGCAAAACCACAAGATGTGCATGCAAATGGTGCTTTTCGCAGAACGCGCACGTGGATTTCTACCAAACAACGTGCTAAGCATGCCGATGCTGCTCTTTTTAGCACCCACGCACGGATTTGTGCGAAAACGCGTTTTAAGCATGCACATGCATCTTTTGGTAGACGCGGATGAAGTTTTCTGCAAAAAACCACAAGATGTGCATGCCAATGGTGCTCTTGGCAGAACGCGCACGTGGATTTCTACCAAACGACGTGCTAAGCATGCCGATGCTGCTCTTTTTAGCACCCGCGCACGGATTTGTGCGGGAAAACGCGTTTTAAGCATGCACATGCATCTTTTGGTAGACGAGATTGAAGTTTTTCTGCAAAACCACAAGATGTGCATGCAAATGGTGCTTTTCGCAGAAACGCGCACGTGGATTTCTACCAAACAACGTGCTAAGCATGCCGATGCTGCTCTTTTTAGCACCCGCGCACGGATTCGTGCGAAAACGCGTTTTAAGGCATGCACATGCATCTTTTGGTAGACTCGGATGAAGTTTTCTGCAAAACCACAAGAGTGCATGCAAATGGTGCTTTTCGCAGAACGCGCACGTGGATTTCTACCAAACAACGTGCTAAGCATGCCGATGCTGCTCTTTTAGCACCCGCGCACGGATTCGTGCGAAAACGCGTTTTAAGCATGCACATGCATCTTTTGGTAGACGAGATTGAAGTTTTCTGCAAAAGCACAAGATGTGCATGCAAATGGTGCTTTTCGCAGAACGCGCACGTGGATATCTACCAAACAACGTGCTCAGCATGCCGATGCTGCTCTTTTAGCACCCGCGCACGGATTCGTGCGAAAACGCGTTTTAAAGCATGGCACATGCATCTTTTGGTAGACGAGATTGAAGTTTTCTGCAAAACCACAAGATGTGCATGCAAATGTGCTTTTGGCAGAACGCGCACGTGGATTTCTACCAAACGACGTGCTAAGCATGCCGATGCTGCTCTTTTTAGCACCCGCGCACGGAGTCGTGCGAAAACGCGTTTTAAGCATGCACATGCATCTTTTGGTAGACGAGATTGAAGTTTTCTGCAAAAGCACAAGATGTGCATGCAAATGGTGCTTTTCGCAGAACGCGCACGTGGATTTCTACCAAACAACGTGCTCAGCATGCCGATGCTGCTCTTTTTAGCACCCGCGAGCGGATTCGTGCGAAAACGCGTTTTAAGCATGCACATGCATCTTTTGGTAGACGAGATTGAAGTTTTCTGCAAAACCACAAGATGTGCATGCAAATGGTGCTTTTCGCAGAACGCGCAAGAACGCGCACGTGGATTTCTACCAAACAACGTGCTAAGCATGCCGATGCTGCTCTTTTTAGCACCCACGCACGGATTTGTGCGAAAACGCGTTTTAAGCATGCACATGCATCTTTTGGTAGACGCGGATGAAGTTTTCTGCAAAACCACAAGATGTGCATGCAAATGGTGCTCTTGGCAGAACGCGCACGTGGATTTCTACCAAACGACGTGCTAAGCATGCCGATGCTGCTCTTTTTAGCACCCGCGCACGGATTTGTGCGAAAACGCGTTTTAAGCATGCACATGCATCTTTTGGTAGACGAGATTGAAGTTTTCTGCAAAACCACAAGATGTGCATGCAAATGGTGCTTTTCGCAGAACGCGCACGTGGATTTCTACCAAACAACGTGCTAAGCATGCCGATGCTGCTCTTTTTAGCACCCGCGCACGGATTCGTGCGAAAACGCGTTTTAAGCATGCACATGCATCTTTTGGTAGACGCGGATGAAGTTTTCTGCAAAACCACAAGATGTGCATGCAAATGGTGCTTTTGGCAGAACGCGCACGTGGATTTCTACCAAGCAACGTGCTAAGCATGCCCATGCTGCTCTTTTTTGCACCCGCGCACGGATTTGTGCGAAAACGCGTTTTAAGCATGCACATGCATCTTTTGGTAGACGAGATTGAAGTTTTCTGCAAAAGCACAAGATGTGCATGCAAATGGTGCTTTTCGCAGAACGCGCACGTGGATTTCTACCAAACAACGTGCTCAGCATGCCGATGCTGCTCTTTTTAGCACCCGCGCACGGATTCGTGCGAAAACGCGTTTTAAGCATGCACATGCATCTTTTGGTAGACGAGATTGAAGTTTTCTGCAAAACCACAAGATGTGCATGCAAATGGTGCTTTTGGCAGAACGCGCACGTGGATTTCTACCAAACGACGTGCTAAGCATGCCGATGCTGCTCTTTTTAGCACCCGCGCACGGATTCGCGCGAAAACGCGTTTTAAGCATGCACATGCATCTTTTGGTAGACGCGGATTAAGTTTTCTGCAAAACCACAAGATGTGCATGCAAATGGTGCTTTTGGCAGAACGCGCACGTGGATTTCTACCAAACGACGTGCTAAGCACGCCGATGCTGCTCTTTTTAGCACCCGCGCACGGATTTGTGCGAAAACGCGTTTTAAGCATGCACATGCATCTTTTGGTAGACGAGATTGAAGTTTTCTGCAAAACCACAAGATGTGCATGCAAATGGTGCTTTTCGCAGAACGCGCACGTGGATTTCTACCAAACAACGTGCTAAGCATGCCGATGCTGCTCTTTTTAGCACCCGCGCACGGATTCGTGCGAAAACGCGTTTTAAGCATGCACATGCATCTTTTGGTAGACGCGGATGAAGTTTTCTGCAAAACCACAAGATGTGCATGCAAATGGTGCTTTTGGCAGAACGCGCACGTGGATTTCTACCAAACGACGTGCTAAGCATGCCGATGCTGCTCTATTTAGCACCCGCGCACGGATTTGTGCGAAAACGCGTTTTAAGCATGCACATGCATCTTTTGGTAGACGAGATTGAAGTTTTCTGCAAAACCACAAGATGTGCATGCAAATGGTGCTTTTCGCAGAACGCGCACGTGGATTTCTACCAAACAACGTGCTAAGCATGCCGATGCTGCTCTTTTTAGCACCCGCGCACGGATTCGTGCGAAAACGCGTTTTAAGCATGCACATGCATCTTTTGGTAGACGAGATTGAAGTTTTCTGCAAAAGCACAAGATGTGCATGCAAATGGTGCTTTTCGCAGAACGCGCACGTGGATTTCTACCAAAAAACGTGCTCGGCATGCCGATGCTGCTCTTTCTAGCACCCGCGCACGGATTCGTGCGAAAACGCGTTTTAAGCATGCACATGCATCTTTTGGTAGACGAGATTGAAGTTTTCTGCAAAACCACAAGATGTGCATGCAAATGGTGCTTTTGGCAGAACGCGCACGTGGATTTCTACCAAACGACGTGCTAAGCATGCCGATGCTGCTCTTTTTAGCACCCGCGCACGGATTCGCGCGAAAACGCGTTTTAAGCATGCACATGCATCTTTTGGTAGACGCGGATTAAGTTTTCTGCAAAACCACAAGATGTGCATGCAAATGGTGCTTTTGGCAGAACGCGCACGTGGATTTCTACCAAACGACGTGCTAAGCACGCCGATGCTGCTCTTTTTAGCACCCGCGCACGGATTTGTGCGAAAACGCGTTTTAAGCATGCACATGCATCTTTTGGTAGACGAGATTGAAGTTTTCTGCAAAACCACAATATGTGCATGCAAATGGTGCTTTTCGCAGAACGCGCACGTGGATTTCTACCAAACAACGTGCTAAGCATGCCGATGCTGCTCTTTTTAGCACCCGCGCACGGATTCGTGCGAAAACGCGTTTTAAGCATGCACATGCATCTTTTGGTAGACGCGGATGAAGTTTTCTGCAAAACCACAAGATGTGCATGCAAATGGTGCTTTTGGCAGAACGCGCACGTGGATTTCTACCAAACGACGTGCTAAGCATGCCGATGCTGTTCTTTTTAGCACCCGCGCACGGATTCGTGCGAAAACGCGTTTTAAGCATGCACATGCATCTTTTGGTAGACGAGATTGAAGTTTTCTGCAAAACCACAAGATGTGCATGCAAATGGTGCTTTTGGCAGAACGCGCACGTGGATTTCTACCAAACGACGTGCTAAGCATGCCGATGCTGCTCTTTTTAGCACCCGCGCACGGATTCGCGCGAAAACGCGTTTTAAGCATGCACATGCATCTTTTGGTAGACGCGGATTAAGTTTTCTGCAAAACCACAAGATGTGCATGCAAATGGTGCTTTTGGCAGAACGCGCACGTGGATTTCTACCAAACGACGTGCTAAGCACGCCGATGCTGCTCTTTTTAGCACCCGCGCACGGATTTGTGCGAAAACGCGTTTTAAGCATGCACATGCATCTTTTGGTAGACGAGATTGAAGTTTTCTGCAAAACCACAATATGTGCATGCAAATGGTGCTTTTCGCAGAACGCGCACGTGGATTTCTACCAAACAACGTGCTAAGCATGCCGATGCTGCTCTTTTTAGCACCCGCGCACGGATTCGTGCGAAAACGCGTTTTAAGCATGCACATGCATCTTTTGGTAGACGCGGATGAAGTTTTCTGCAAAACCACAAGATGTGCATGCAAATGGTGCTTTTGGCAGAACGCGCACGTGGATTTCTACCAAACGACGTGCTAAGCATGCCGATGCTGTTCTTTTTAGCACCCGCGCACGGATTCGTGCGAAAACGCGTTTTAAGCATGCACATGCATCTTTTGGTAGACGCGGATGAAGTTTTCTGCAAAACCACAAGATGTGCATGCAAATGGTGCTCTTGGCAGAACGCGCACGTGGATTTCTACCAAACGACGTGCTAAGCATGCCGATGCTGCTCTTTTTAGCACCCGCGCACGGATTTGTGCGAAAACGCGTTTTAAGCACGCACATGCATCTTTTGGTAGACGAGATTGAAGTTTTCTGCAAAACCACAAGATGTGCATGCAAATGGTGCTTTTCGCAGAACGCGCACGTGGATTTCTACCAAACAACGTGCTCAGCATGCCGATGCAGCTCTTTTTAGCACCCGCGCACGGATTCGTGCGAAAACGCGTTTTAAGCATGCACATGCATCTTTTGGTAGACGAGATTGAAGTTTTCTGCAAAACCACAAGATGTGCATGCAAATGGTGCTTTTGGCAGAACGCGCACGTGGATTTCTACCAAAAGACGTGCTAAGCATGCCGATGCTGCTCTTTTTAGCACCCGCGCACGGATTCGCGCGAAAACGCGTTTTAAGCATGCACATGCATCTTTTGGTAGACGCGGATGAAGTTTTCTGCAAAACCACAAGATGTGCATGCAAATGGTGCTTTTGGCAGAACGCGCACGTGGATTTCTACCAAGCGACGTGCTAAGCATGCCCATGCTGCTCTTTTTAGCACCCGCGCACGGATTTGTGCGAAAACGCGTTTTAAGCATGCACATGCATCTTTTGGTAGACGAGATTGAAGTTTTCTGCAAAAGCACAAGATGTGCATGCAAATGGTGCTTTTCGCAGAACGCGCACGTGGATTTCTACCAAACAACGTGCTCAGCATGCCGATGCTGCTCTTTTTAGCACCCGCGCACGGATTCGTGCGAAAACGCGTTTTAAGCATGCACATGCATCTTTTGGTAGACGAGATTGAAGTTTTCTGCAAAACCACAAGATGTGCATGCAAATGGTGCTTTTGGCAGAACGCGCACGTGGATTTCTACCAAACGACGTGCTAAGCATGCCGATGCTGCTGTTTTTAGCACCCGCGCACGGATTCGCGCGAAAACGCGTTTTAAGCATGCACATGCATCTTTTGGTAGACGCGGATTAAGTTTTCTGCAAAACCACAAGATGTGCATGCAAATGGTGCTTTTGGCAGAAGGCGCACGTGGATTTCTACCAAACGACGTGCTAAGCACGCCGATGCTGCTCTTTTTAGCACCCGCGCACGGATTTGTGCGAAAACGCGTTTTAAGCATGCACATGCATCTTTTGGTAGACGAGATTGAAGTTTTCTGCAAAACCACAAGATGTGCATGCAAATGGTGCTTTTCGCAGAACGCGCACGTGGATTTCTACCAAACAACGTGCTAAGCATGCCGATGCTGCTCTTTTTAGCACCCGCGCACGGATTCGTGCGAAAACGCGTTTTAAGCATGCACATGCATCTTTTGGTAGACGCGGATGAAGTTTTCTGCGAAACCACAAGATGTGCATGCAAATGGTGCTTTTGGCAGAACGCGCACGTGGATTTCTACCAAACGACGTGCTAAGCATGCCGATGCTGTTCTTTTTAGCACCCGCGCACGGTTTCGTGCGAAAACGCGTTTTAAGCATGCACATGCATCTTTTGGTAGACGCGGATGAAGTTTTCTGCAAAACCACAATATGTGCATGCAAATGGTGCTCTTGGCAGAACGCGCACGTGGATTTCTTCCAAACGACGTGCTAAGCATGCCGATGCTGCTCTTTTTAGCACCCGCGCACGGATTTGTGCGAAAACGCGTTTTAAGCATGCACATGCATCTTTTGGTAGACGAGATTGAAGTTTTCTGCAAAACCACAAGATGTGCATGCAAATGGTGCTTTTGGCAGAACGTGCACGTGGATTTCTACCAAACGACGCTCTAAGCATGCCGATGCTGCTCTTTTTAGCACCCGCGCACGGATTCGCGCGAAAACGCGTTTTAAGCATGCACATGCATCTTTTGGTAGACGCGGATGAAGTTTTCTGCAAAACCACAAGATGTGCATGCAAATGGTGCTTTTGGCAGAACGCGCACGTGGATTTCTACCAAGCGACGTGCTAAGCATGCCCATGCTGCTCTTTTTAGCACCCGCGCACGGATTTGTGCGAAAACGCGTTTTAAGCATGCACATGCATCTTTTGGTAGACGCGGATGAAGTTTTCTGCAAAACCACAAGATGTGCATGCAAATGGTGCTCTTGGCAGAACGCGCACGTGGATTTCTACCAAACGACGTTCTAAGCATGCCAATGCTGCTCTTTTTAGCACCCGCGCACGGATTCGCGCGAAAACGCGTTTTAAGCATGCACATGCATCTTTTGGTAGACGCGGATGAAGTTTTCTGCAAAATCACAAGATGTGCATGCAAATGGTGCTTTTGGCAGAACGCGCACGTGGATTTCTACCAAGCGACGTGCTAAGCATGCCCATGCTGCTCTTTTTAGCACCCGCGCACGGATTTGTGCGAAAACGCGTTTTAAGCATGCACATGCATCTTTTGGTAGACGCGGATGAAGTTTTCTGCAAAACCACAAGATGTGCATGCAAATGGTGCTTTTGGCAGAACGCGCACGTGGATTTCTACCAAACAACGTGCTCAGCATGCCGATGCTGCTCTTTCTAGCACCCGCGCACGGATTCGTGCGAAAACGCGTTTTAAGCATGCACATGCATCTTTTGGTAGACGAGATTGAAGTTTTCTGCAAAACCACAAGATGTGCATGCAAATGGTGCTTTTGGCAGAGCGCGCACGTGGATTTCTACCAAACGACGTGCTAAGCATGCCGATGCTGATCTTTTTAGCACCCGCGCACGGATTCGCGCGAAAACGCGTTTTAAGCATGCACATGCATCTTTTGGTAGACGCGGATTAAGTTTTCTGCAAAACCACAAGATGTGCATGCAAATGGTGCTTTTGGCAGAACGCGCACGTGGATTTCTACCAAACGACGTGCTAAGCACGCCGATGCTGCTCTTTTTAGCACCCGCGCACGGATTTGTGCGAAAACGCGTTTTAAGCATGCACATGCATCTTTTGGTAGACGAGATTGAAGTTTTCTGCAAAACCACAATATGTGCATGCAAATGGTGCTTTTCGCAGAACGCGCACGTGGATTTCTACCAAACAACGTGCTAAGCATGCCGATGCTGCTCTTTTTAGCACCCGCGCACGGATTCGTGCGAAAACGCGTTTTAAGCATGCACATGCATCTTTTGGTAGACGCGGATGAAGTTTTCTGCAAAACCACAAGATGTGCATGCAAATGGTGCTTTTGGCAGAACGCGCACGTGGATTTCTACCAAACGACGTGCTAAGCATGCCGATGCTGTTCTTTTTAGCACGCGCGCACGGATTCGTGCGAAAACGCGTTTTAAGCATGCACATGCATCTTTTGGTAGACGCGGATGAAGTTTTCTGCAAAACCACAAGATGTGCATGCAAATGGTGCTCTTGGCAGAACGCGCACGTGGATTTCTACCAAACGACGTGCTAAGCATGCCGATGCTGCTCTTTTTAGCACCCGCGCACGGATTTGTGCGAAAACGCGTTTTAAGCATGCACATGCATCTTTTGGTAGACGAGATTGAAGTTTTCTGCAAAACCACAAGATGTGCATGCAAATGGTGCTTTTGGCAGAACGCGCACGTGGATTTCTACCAAACAACGTGCTCAGCATGCCGATGCTGCTCTTTCTAGCACCCGCGCACGGATTCGTGCGAAAACGCGTTTTAAGCATGCACATGCATCTTTTGGTAGACGAGATTGAAGTTTTCTGCAAAACCACAAGATGTGCATGCAAATGGTGCTTTTGGCAGAACGCGCACGTGGATTTCTACCAAACAACGTGCTCAGCATGCCGATGCTGCTCTTTCTAGCACCCGCGCACGGATTCGTGCGAAAACGCGTTTTAAGCATGCACATGCATCTTTTGGTAGACGAGATTGAAGTTTTCTGCAAAACCACAAGATGTGCATGCAAATGGTGCTTTTGGCAGAACGCGCACGTGGATTTCTACCAAACGACGTGCTAAGCATGCCGATGCTGCTCTTTTTAGCACCCGCGCACGGATTCGCGCGAAAACGCGTTTTAAGCATGCACATGCATCTTTTGGTAGACGCGGATTAAGTTTTCTGCAAAACCACAAGATGTGCATGCAAATGGTGCTTTTGGCAGAACGCGCACGTGGATTTCTACCAAACGACGTGCTAAGCACGCCGATGCTGCTCTTTTTAGCACCCGCGCACGGATTTGTGCGAAAACGCGTTTTAAGCATGCACATGCATCTTTTGGTAGACGAGATTGAAGTTTTCTGCAAAACCACAATATGTGCATGCAAATGGTGCTTTTCGCAGAACGCGCACGTGGATTTCTACCAAACAACGTGCTAAGCATGCCGATGCTGCTCTTTTTAGCACCCGCGCACGGATTCGTGCGAAAACGCGTTTTAAGCATGCACATGCATCTTTTGGTAGACGCGGATGAAGTTTTCTGCAAAACCACAAGATGTGCATGCAAATGGTGCTTTTGGCAGAACGCGCACGTGGATTTCTACCAAGCGACGTGCTAAGCATGCCCATGCTGCTCTTTTTAGCACCCGCGCACGGATTTGTGCGAAAACGCGTTTTAAGCATGCACATGCATCTTTTGGTAGACGAGATTGAAGTTTTCTGCAAAAGCACAAGATGTGCATGCAAATGGTGCTTTTCGCAGAACGCGCACGTGGATTTCTACCAAACAACGTGCTCAGCATGCCGATGCTGCTCTTTTTAGCACCCGCGCACGGATTCGTGCGAAAACGCGTTTTAAGCATGCACATGCATCTTTTGGTAGACGAGATTGAAGTTTTCTGCAAAACCACAAGATGTGCATGCAAATGGTGCTTTTGGCAGAACGCGCACGTGGATTTCTACCAAACGACGTGCTAAGCATGCCGATGCTGCTGTTTTTAGCACCCGCGCACGGATTCGCGCGAAAACGCGTTTTAAGCATGCACATGCATCTTTTGGTAGACGCGGATTAAGTTTTCTGCAAAACCACAAGATGTGCATGCAAATGGTGCTTTTGGCAGAAGGCGCACGTGGATTTCTACCAAACGACGTGCTAAGCACGCCGATGCTGCTCTTTTTAGCACCCGCGCACGGATTTGTGCGAAAACGCGTTTTAAGCATGCACATGCATCTTTTGGTAGACGAGATTGAAGTTTTCTGCAAAACCACAAGATGTGCATGCAAATGGTGCTTTTCGCAGAACGCGCACGTGGATTTCTACCAAACAACGTGCTAAGCATGCCGATGCTGCTCTTTTTAGCACCCGCGCACGGATTCGTGCGAAAACGCGTTTTAAGCATGCACATGCATCTTTTGGTAGACGCGGATGAAGTTTTCTGCGAAACCACAAGATGTGCATGCAAATGGTGCTTTTGGCAGAACGCGCACGTGGATTTCTACCAAACGACGTGCTAAGCATGCCGATGCTGTTCTTTTTAGCACCCGCGCACGGTTTCGTGCGAAAACGCGTTTTAAGCATGCACATGCATCTTTTGGTAGACGCGGATGAAGTTTTCTGCAAAACCACAATATGTGCATGCAAATGGTGCTCTTGGCAGAACGCGCACGTGGATTTCTTCCAAACGACGTGCTAAGCATGCCGATGCTGCTCTTTTTAGCACCCGCGCACGGATTTGTGCGAAAACGCGTTTTAAGCATGCACATGCATCTTTTGGTAGACGAGATTGAAGTTTTCTGCAAAACCACAAGATGTGCATGCAAATGGTGCTTTTGGCAGAACGTGCACGTGGATTTCTACCAAACGACGCTCTAAGCATGCCGATGCTGCTCTTTTTAGCACCCGCGCACGGATTCGCGCGAAAACGCGTTTTAAGCATGCACATGCATCTTTTGGTAGACGCGGATGAAGTTTTCTGCAAAACCACAAGATGTGCATGCAAATGGTGCTTTTGGCAGAACGCGCACGTGGATTTCTACCAAGCGACGTGCTAAGCATGCCCATGCTGCTCTTTTTAGCACCCGCGCACGGATTTGTGCGAAAACGCGTTTTAAGCATGCACATGCATCTTTTGGTAGACGCGGATGAAGTTTTCTGCAAAACCACAAGATGTGCATGCAAATGGTGCTCTTGGCAGAACGCGCACGTGGATTTCTACCAAACGACGTTCTAAGCATGCCAATGCTGCTCTTTTTAGCACCCGCGCACGGATTCGCGCGAAAACGCGTTTTAAGCATGCACATGCATCTTTTGGTAGACGCGGATGAAGTTTTCTGCAAAATCACAAGATGTGCATGCAAATGGTGCTTTTGGCAGAACGCGCACGTGGATTTCTACCAAGCGACGTGCTAAGCATGCCCATGCTGCTCTTTTTAGCACCCGCGCACGGATTTGTGCGAAAACGCGTTTTAAGCATGCACATGCATCTTTTGGTAGACGCGGATGAAGTTTTCTGCAAAACCACAAGATGTGCATGCAAATGGTGCTTTTGGCAGAACGCGCACGTGGATTTCTACCAAACAACGTGCTCAGCATGCCGATGCTGCTCTTTCTAGCACCCGCGCACGGATTCGTGCGAAAACGCGTTTTAAGCATGCACATGCATCTTTTGGTAGACGAGATTGAAGTTTTCTGCAAAACCACAAGATGTGCATGCAAATGGTGCTTTTGGCAGAGCGCGCACGTGGATTTCTACCAAACGACGTGCTAAGCATGCCGATGCTGATCTTTTTAGCACCCGCGCACGGATTCGCGCGAAAACGCGTTTTAAGCATGCACATGCATCTTTTGGTAGACGCGGATTAAGTTTTCTGCAAAACCACAAGATGTGCATGCAAATGGTGCTTTTGGCAGAACGCGCACGTGGATTTCTACCAAACGACGTGCTAAGCACGCCGATGCTGCTCTTTTTAGCACCCGCGCACGGATTTGTGCGAAAACGCGTTTTAAGCATGCACATGCATCTTTTGGTAGACGAGATTGAAGTTTTCTGCAAAACCACAATATGTGCATGCAAATGGTGCTTTTCGCAGAACGCGCACGTGGATTTCTACCAAACAACGTGCTAAGCATGCCGATGCTGCTCTTTTTAGCACCCGCGCACGGATTCGTGCGAAAACGCGTTTTAAGCATGCACATGCATCTTTTGGTAGACGCGGATGAAGTTTTCTGCAAAACCACAAGATGTGCATGCAAATGGTGCTTTTGGCAGAACGCGCACGTGGATTTCTACCAAACGACGTGCTAAGCATGCCGATGCTGTTCTTTTTAGCACGCGCGCACGGATTCGTGCGAAAACGCGTTTTAAGCATGCACATGCATCTTTTGGTAGACGCGGATGAAGTTTTCTGCAAAACCACAAGATGTGCATGCAAATGGTGCTCTTGGCAGAACGCGCACGTGGATTTCTACCAAACGACGTGCTAAGCATGCCGATGCTGCTCTTTTTAGCACCCGCGCACGGATTTGTGCGAAAACGCGTTTTAAGCATGCACATGCATCTTTTGGTAGACGAGATTGAAGTTTTCTGCAAAACCACAAGATGTGCATGCAAATGGTGCTTTTCGCAGAACGCGCACGTGGATTTCTACCAAACAACGTGCTAAGCATGCCGATGCTGCTCTTTTTAGCACCCGCGCACGGATTCGTGCGTAAACGCGTTTTAAGCATGCACATGCATCTTTTGGTAGACGAGATTGAAGTTTTCTGCAAAACCACAAGATGTGCATGCAAATGGTGCTTTTCGCAGAACGCGCACGTGGATTTCTACCAAACAACGTGCTCAGCATGCCGATGCTGCTCTTTTTAGCACCCGCGCACGGATTCGTGCGAAAACGCGTTTTAAGCATGCACATGCATCTTTTGGTAGACGAGATTGAAGTTTTCTGCAAAACCACAAGATGTGCATGCAAATGGTGCTTTTGGCAGAACGCGCACGTGGATTTCTACCAAACGACGTTCTAAGCATGCCGATGCTGCTCTTTTTAGCACCCGCGCACGGATTCGTGCGAAAACGCGTTTTAAGCATGCACATGCATCTTTTGGTAGACGCGGATGAAGTTTTCTGCAAAACCACAAGATGTGCATGCAAATGGTGCTTTTGGCAGAACGCGCACGTGGATTTCTACCAAGCGACGTGCTAAGCATGCCCATGCTGCTCTTTTTAGCACCCGCGCACGGATTTGTGCGAAAACGCGTTTTAAGCATGCACATGCATCTTTTGGTAGACGAGATTGAAGTTTTCTGCAAAACCACAAGATGTGCATGCAAATGGTGCTTTTCGCCGAACGCGCACGTGGATTTCTACCAAACAACGTGCTAAGCATGCAGATGCTGCTCTTTTTAGCACCCGCGCACGGATTCGTGCGAAAACGCGTTTTAAGCATGCACATGCATCTTTTGGTAGACGAGATTGAAGTTTTCTGCAAAAGCACAAGATGTGCATGCAAATGGTGCTTTTCGCAGAACGCGCACATGGATTTCTACCAAACAACGTGCTAAGCATGCCGATGCTGCTCTTTTTAGCACCCGCGCACGGATTCGTGCGAAAACGCGTTTTAAGCATGCACATGCATCTTTTGGTAGACGCGGATGAAGTTTTCTGCAAAACCACAAGATGTGCATGCAAATGGTGCTTTTGGCAGAACGCGCACGTGGATTTCTACCAAACGACGTGCTAAGCATGCCGATGCTGTTCTTTTTAGCACCCGCGCACGGATTCGTGCGAAAACGCGTTTTAAGCATGCACATGCATCTTTTGGTAGACGCGGATGAAGTTTTCTGCAAAACCACAAGATGTGCATGCAAATGGTGCTCTTGGCAGAACGCGCACGTGGATTTCTTCCAAACGACGTGCTAAGCATGCCGATGCTGCTCTTTTTAGCACCCGCGCACGGATTTGTGCGAAAACGCGTTTTAAGCATGCACATGCATCTTTTGGTAGACGAGATTGAAGTTTTCTGCAAAACCACAAGATGTGCATGCAAATGGTGCTTTTCGCAGAACGCGCACGTGGATTTCTACCAAGCGACGTGCTAAGCATGCCCATGCTGCTCTTTTTAGCACCCGCGCACGGATTTGTGCGAAAACGCGTTTTAAGCATGCACATGCATCTTTTGGTAGACGCGGATGAAGTTTTCTGCAAAACCACAAGATGTGCATGCAAATGGTGCTCTTGGCAGAACGCGCACGTGGATTTCTACCAAACGACGTGCTAAGCATGCCGATGCTGCTCTTTTTAGCACCCGCGCACGGATTTGTGCGAAAACGCGTTTTAAGCATGCACATGCATCTTTTGGTAGACGCGGATGAAGTTTTCGGCAAAACCACAAGATGTGCATGCAAATGGTGCTTTTGGCAGAACGCGCACGTGGATTTCTACCAAACGACGTGCTAAGCATGCCGATGCTGTTCTTTTTAGCACCCGCGCACGGATTCGTGCGAAAACGCGTTTTAAGCATGCACATGCATCTTTTGGTAGACGCCGATGAAGTTTTCTGCAAAACCACAAGATGTGCATGCAAATGGTGCTCTTGGCAGAACGCGCACGTGGATTTCTTCCAAACGACGTGCTAAGCATGCCGATGCTGCTCTTTTTAGCACCCGCGCACGGATTTGTGCGAAAACGCGTTTTAAGCATGCACATGCATCTTTTGGTAGACGAGATTGAAGTTTTCTGCAAAACCACAAGATGTGCATGCAAATGGTGCTTTTGGCAGAACGTGCACGTGGATTTCTACCAAACGACGTTCTAAGCATGCCGATGCTGCTCTTTTTAGCACCCGCGCACGGATTCGCGCGAAAACGCGTTTTAAGCATGCACATGCATCTTTTGGTAGACGCGGATGAAGTTTTCTGCAAAATCACAAGATGTGCATGCAAATGGTGCTTTTGGCAGAACGCGCACGTGGATTTCTACCAAGCGACGTGCTAAGCATGCCCATGCTGCTCTTTTTAGCACCCGCGCACGGATTTGTGCGAAAACGCGTTTTAAGCATGCACATGCATCTTTTGGTAGACGAGGATGAAGTTTTCTGCAAAACCACAAGATGTGCATGCAAATGGTGCTCTTGGCAGAACGCGCACGTGGATTTCTACCAAACGACGTGCTAAGCATGCCGATGCTGCTCTTTTTAGCACCCGCGCACGCACGGATTGTGCGAAAACGCGTTTAAGCATGCACATGCATCTTTTGGTAGACGAGATTGAAGTTTTCTGCAAAACCACAAGATGTGCATGCAAATGGCGCTTTTCGCAGAACGCGCACGTGGATTTCTACCAAACAACGTGCTAAGCATGCCGATGCTGCTCTTTTTAGCACCCGCGCACGGATTCGTGCGAAAACGCGTTTTAAGCATGCACATGCATCTTTTGGTAGACGAGATTGAAGTTTTCTGCAAAAGCACAAGATGTGCATGCAAATGGTGCTTTTCGCAGAACGCGCACGTGGATTTCTACCAAACAACGTGCTCAGCATGCCGATGCTGCTCTTTCTAGCACCGCGCACGGATTCGTGCGAAAACGCGTTTTAAGCATGCACATGCATCTTTTGGTAGACGAGATTGAAGTTTTCTGCAAAACCACAAGATGTGCATGCAAATGGTGCTTTTGGCAGAACGCGCACGTGGATTTCTACCAAACGACGTGCTAAGCATGCCGATGCTGCTCTTTTTTAGCACCCGCGCACGGATTCGCGCGAAAACGCGTTTTAAGCATGCACATGCATCTTTTGGTAGACGCGGATTAAGTTTTCTGCAAAACCACAAGATGTGCATGCAAATGGTGCTTTTGGCAGAACGCGCACGTGGATTTCTACCAAACGACGTGCTAGCACGCCGATGCTGCTCTTTTTAGCACCCGCGCACGGATTCGTGCGAAAACGCGTTTTAAGCATGCACATGCATCTTTTGGTAGACGCCGATGAAGTTTTCTGCAAAACCACAAGATGTGCATGCAAATGGTGCTCTTGGCAGAACGCGCACGTGGATTTCTTCCAAACGACGTGCTAAGCATGCCGATGCTGCTCTTTTTAGCACCCGCGCACGGATTTGTGCGAAAACGCGTTTTAAGCATGCACATGCATCTTTGGTAGACGAGATTGAAGTTTTCTGCAAAACCACAAGATGTGCATGCAAATGGTGCTTTTGGCAGAACGTGCACGTGGATTTCTACCAAACGACGTTCTAAGCATGCCGATGCTGCTCTTTTTAGCACCCGCGCACGGATTCGCGCGAAAACGCGTTTTAAGCATGCACATGCATCTTTTGGTAGACGCGGATGAAGTTTTCTGCAAAATCACAAGATGTGCATGCAAATGGTGCTTTTGGCAGAACGCGCACGTGGATTTCTACCAAGCGACGTGCTAAGCATGCCCATGCTGCTCTTTTTAGCACCCGCGCACGGATTTGTGCGAAAACGCGTTTTAAGCATGCACATGCATCTTTTGGTAGACGAGGATGAAGTTTTCTGCAAAACCACAAGATGTGCATGCAAATGGTGCTCTTGGCAGAACGCGCACGTGGATTTCTACCAAACGACGTGCTAAGCATGCCGATGCTGCTCTTTTTAGCACCCGCGCACGGATTTGTGCGAAAACGCGTTTTAAGCATGCACATGCATCTTTTGGTAGACGAGATTGAAGTTTTCTGCAAAACCACAAGATGTGCATGCAAATGGCGCTTTTCGCAGAACGCGCACGTGGATTTCTACCAAACAACGTGCTAAGCATGCCGATGCTGCTCTTTTTAGCACCCGCGCACGGATTCGTGCGAAAACGCGTTTTAAGCATGCACATGCATCTTTTGGTAGACGAGATTGAAGTTTTCTGCAAAAGCACAAGATGTGCATGCAAATGGTGCTTTTCGCAGAACGCGCACGTGGATTTCTACCAAACAACGTGCTCAGCATGCCGATGCTGCTCTTTCTAGCACCCGCGCACGGATTCGTGCGAAAACGCGTTTTAAGCATGCACATGCATCTTTTGGTAGACGAGATTGAAGTTTTCTGCAAAACCACAAGATGTGCATGCAAATGGTGCTTTTGGCAGAACGCGCACGTGGATTTCTACCAAACGACGTGCTAAGCATGCCGATGCTGCTCTTTTTAGCACCCGCGCACGGATTCGCGCGAAAACGCGTTTTAAGCATGCACATGCATCTTTTGGTAGACGCGGATTAAGTTTTCTGCAAAACCACAAGATGTGCATGCAAATGGTGCTTTTGGCAGAACGCGCACGTGGATTTCTACCAAACGACGTGCTAAGCACGCCGATGCTGCTCTTTTTAGCACCCGCGCACGGATTTGTGCGAAAACGCGTTTTAAGCATGCACATGCATCTTTTGGTAGACGAGATTGAAGTTTTCTGCAAAACCACAATATGTGCATGCAAATGGTGCTTTTCGCAGAACGCGCACGTGGATTTCTACCAAACAACGTGCTAAGCATGCCGATGCTGCTCTTTTTAGCACCCGCGCACGGATTCGTGCGAAAACGCGTTTTAAGCATGCACATGCATCTTTTGGTAGACGCGGATGAAGTTTTCTGCAAAACCACAAGATGTGCATGCAAATGGTGCTTTTGGCAGAACGCGCACGTGGATTTCTACCAAACGACGTGCTAAGCATGCCGATGCTGTTCTTTTTAGCACCCGCGCACGGATTCGTGCGAAAACGCGTTTTAAGCATGCACATGCATCTTTTGGTAGACGCGGATGAAGTTTTCTGCAAAACCACAAGATGTGCATGCAAATGGTGCTCTTGGCAGAACGCGCACGTGGATTTCTACCAAACGACGTGCTAAGCATGCCGATGCTGCTCTTTTTAGCACCCGCGCACGGATTTGTGCGAAAACGCGTTTTAAGCATGCACATGCATCTTTTGGTAGACGAGATTGAAGTTTTCTGCAAAACCACAAGATGTGCATGCAAATGGTGCTTTTCGCCGAACGCGCACGTGGATTTCTACCAAACAACGTGCTAAGCATGCCGATGCTGCTCTTTTTAGCACCCGCGCACGGATTCGTGCGAAAACGCGTTTTAAGCATGCACATGCATCTTTTGGTAGACGAGATATAAGTTTTCTGCAAAACCACAAGATGTGCATGCAAATGGTGCTTTTCGCAGAACGCGCACGTGGATTTTCTACCAAACAACGTGCTCAGCATGCCGATGCTGCTCTTTTTAGCACCCGCGCACGGATTCGTGCGAAAACGCGTTTTAAGCATGCACATGCATCTTTTGGTAGACGAGATTGAAGTTTTCTGCAAAACCACAAGATGTGCAAGCAAATGGTGCTTTTGGCAGAACGCGCACGTGGATTTCTACCAAACGACGTTCTAAGCATGCCGATGCTGCTCTTTTTAGCACCCGCGCACGGATTCGTACGAAAACGCGTTTTAAGCATGCACATGCATCTTTTGGTAGACGCGGATGAAGTTTTCTGCAAAACCACAAGATGTGCATGCAAATGGTGCTTTTGGCAGAACGCGCACGTGGATTTCTACCAAGCGACGTGCTAAGCATGCCCATGCTGCTCTTTTTAGCACCCGCGCACGGATTTGTGCGAAAACGCGTTTTAAGCATGCACATGCATCTTTTGGTAGACGAGATTGAAGTTTTCTGCAAAACCACAAGATGTGCATGCAAATGGTGCTTTACGCCGAACGCGCACGTGGATTTCTACCAAACAACGTGCTAAGCATGCAGATGCTGCTCTTTTAGCACCCGCGCACGGATTCGTGCGAAAACGCGTTTTAAGCATGCACATGCATCTTTTGGTAGACGAGATTGAAGTTTTCTGCAAAAGCACAAGATGTGCATGCAAATGGTGCTTTTCGCAGAACGCGCACGTGGATTTCTACCAAACAACGTGCTAAGCATGCCGATGCTGCTCTTTTTAGCACCCGCGCACGGATTCGTGCGAAAACGCGTTTTAAGCATGCACATGCATCTTTTGGTAGACGCGGATGAAGTTTTCTGCAAAACCACAAGATGTGCATGCAAATGGTGCTTTTGGCAGAACGCGCACGTGGATTTCTACCAAATGACGTGCTAAGCATGCCGATGCTGTTCTTTTTAGCACCCGCGCACGGATTCGTGCGAAAACGCGTTTTAAGCATGCACATGCATCTTTTGGTAGACGCGGATGAAGTTTTCTGCAAAACCACAAGATGTGCATGCAAATGGTGCTCTTGGCAGAACGCGCACGTGGATTTCTTCCAAACGACGTGCTAAGCATGCCGATGCTGCTCTTTTAGCACCCGCGCACGGATTCGTGCGAAAACGCGTTTTAAGCATGCACATGCATCTTTTGGTAGACGAGATTGAAGTTTTCTGCAAAACCACAAGATGTGCATGCAAATGGTGCTTTTCGCAGAACGCGCACGTGGATTTCTACCAAACAACGTGCTCAGCATGCCGATGCTGCTCTTTTAGCACCCGCGCACGGATTCGTGCGAAAACGCGTTTTAAGCATGCACATGCATCTTTTGGTAGACGAGATTGAAGTTTCTGAGAAACCACAAGATGTGCATGCAAATGGTGCTTTTGCAGAACGCGCACGTGGATTTCTACCAAACGACGTTCTAAGCATGCCGATGCTGCTCTTTTTAGCACCCGCGCACGGATTCGCGCGAAAACGCGTTTTAGCATGCACATGCATCTTTTGGTAGACGCGGATGAAGTTTTCTGCAAAACCACAAGATGTGCATGCAAATGGTGCTTTTGGCAGAACGCGCACGTGGATTTCTACCAAGCGACGTGCTAAGCATGCCCATGCTGCTCTTTTTAGCACCCGCGCACGGATTTGTGCGAAAACGCGTTTTAAGCGATGCGCATGCATCTTTTGGTAGACGCGGATGAAGTTTCTGCAAAACCACAAGATGTGCATGCAAATGGTGCTCTTGGCAGAACGCGCACGTGGATTTCTACCAAACGACGTGCTAAGCATGCCGATGCTGCTCTTTTTAGCACCCGCGCACGGATTTGTGCGAAAACGCGTTTTAAGCATGCACATGCATCTTTTGGTAGACGAGATTGAAGTTTTCTGCAAAACCACAAGATGTGCATGCAAATGGTGCTTTTCGCAGAACGCGCACGTGGATTTCTACCAGCGACGTGCTAAGCATGCCCATGCTGCTCTTTTTAGCACCCGCGCACGGATTTGTGCGAAAACGCGTTTTAAGCATGCACATGCATCTTTTGGTAGACGAGATTGAAGTTTTCTGCAAAACCACAAGATGTGCATGCAAATGGTGCTTTTCGCAGAACGCGCACGTGGATTTCTACCAAGCGACGTGCTAAGCATGCCATGCTGCTCTTTTTAGCACCCGCGCACGGATTTGTGCGAAAACGCGTTTTAAGCATGCACATGCATCTTTTGGTAGACGCGGATGAAGTTTTCTGCAAAACCACAAGATGTGCATGGCAAATGGTGCTCTTGGCAGAACGCGCACGTGGATTTCTTCAAACGACGTGCTAAGCATGCCGATGCTGCTCTTTTTAGCACCCGCGCACGGATTTGTGCGAAAACGCGTTTTAAGCATGCACATGCATCTTTTGGTAGACGAGATTGAAGTTTTCTGCAAAACCACAAGATGTGCTGCAAATGGTGCTTTTCGCAGAACGCGCACGTGGATTTCTACCAAGCGACGTGCTAAGCATGCCCATGCTGCTCTTTTTAGCACCCGCGCACGGATTTGTGCGAAAACGCGTTTTTAAGCATGCACATGCATCTTTTGGTAGACGCGGATGAAGTTTTCTGCAAAACCACAAGATGTGCATGCAAATGGTGCTCTTGGCAGAACGCGCACGTGGATTTCTACCAAACGACGTGCTAAGCATGCCGATGCTGCTCTTTTTAGCACCCGCGCACGGATTTGTGCGAAAACGCGTTTTAAGCATGCACATGCATCTTTTGGTAGACGCGGATGAAGTTTTCGGCAAAACCACAAGATGTGCATGCAAATGGTGCTTTTGGCAGAACGCGCACGTGGATTTCTACCAAACGACGTGCTAAGCATGCCGATGCTGTTCTTTTTAGCACCCGCGCACGGATTCGTGCGAAAACGCGTTTTAAGCATGCACATGCATCTTTTGGTAGACGCCGATGAAGTTTTCTGCAAAACCACAAGATGTGCATGCAAATGGTGCTCTTGGCAGAACGCGCACGTGGATTTCTTCCAAACGACGTGCTAAGCATGCCGATGCTGCTCTTTTTAGCACCCGCGCACGGATTTGTGCGAAAACGCGTTTTAAGCATGCACATGCATCTTTTGGTAGACGAGATTGAAGTTTTCTGCAAAACCACAAGATGTGCATGCAAATGGTGCTTTTGGCAGAACGTGCACGTGGATTTCTACCAAACGACGTTCTAAGCATGCCGATGCTGCTCTTTTTAGCACCCGCGCACGGATTCGCGCGAAAACGCGTTTTAAGCATGCACATGCATCTTTTGGTAGACGCGGATGAAGTTTTCTGCAAAATCACAAGATGTGCATGCAAATGGTGCTTTTGGCAGAACGCGCACGTGGATTTCTACCAAGCGACGTGCTAAGCATGCCCATGCTGCTCTTTTTAGCACCCGCGCACGGATTTGTGCGAAAACGCGTTTTAAGCATGCACATGCATCTTTTGGTAGACGAGGATGAAGTTTTCTGCAAAACCACAAGATGTGCATGCAAATGGTGCTCTTGGCAGAACGCGCACGTGGATTTCTACCAAACGACGTGCTAAGCATGCCGATGCTGCTCTTTTTAGCACCCGCGCACGGATTTGTGCGAAAACGCGTTTTAAGCATGCACATGCATCTTTTGGTAGACGAGATTGAAGTTTTCTGCAAAACCACAAGATGTGCATGCAAATGGCGCTTTTCGCAGAACGCGCACGTGGATTTCTACCAAACAACGTGCTAAGCATGCCGATGCTGCTCTTTTTAGCACCCGCGCACGGATTCGTGCGAAAACGCGTTTTAAGCATGCACATGCATCTTTTGGTAGACGAGATTGAAGTTTTCTGCAAAAGCACAAGATGTGCATGCAAATGGTGCTTTTCGCAGAACGCGCACGTGGATTTCTACCAAACAACGTGCTCAGCATGCCGATGCTGCTCTTTCTAGCACCCGCGCACGGATTCGTGCGAAAACGCGTTTTAAGCATGCACATGCATCTTTTGGTAGACGAGATTGAAGTTTTCTGCAAAACCACAAGATGTGCATGCAAATGGTGCTTTTGGCAGAACGCGCACGTGGATTTCTACCAAACGACGTGCTAAGCATGCCGATGCTGCTCTTTTTAGCACCCGCGCACGGATTCGCGCGAAAAACGCGTTTTAAGCATGCACATGCATCTTTTGGTAGACGCGGATTAAGTTTTCTGCAAAACCACAAGATGTGCATGCAAATGGTGCTTTTGGCAGAACGCGCACGTGGATTTCTACCAAACGACGTGCTAAGCACGCCGATGCTGCTCTTTTTAGCACCCGCGCACGGATTTGTGCGAAAACGCGTTTTAAGCATGCACATGCATCTTTTGGTAGACGAGATTGAAGTTTTCTGCAAAACCACAATATGTGCATGCAAATGGTGCTTTTCGCAGAACGCGCACGTGGATTTCTAAAAAACAACGTGCTAAGCATGCCGATGCTGCTCTTTTTAGCACCCGCGCACGGATTCGTGCGAAAACGCGTTTTAAGCATGCACATGCATCTTTTGGTAGACGCGGATGAAGTTTTCTGCAAAACCACAAGATGTGCATGCAAATGGTGCTTTTGGCAGAACGCGCACGTGGATTTCTACCAAACGACGTGCTAAGCATGCCGATGCTGTTCTTTTTAGCACCCGCGCACGGATTCGTGCGAAAACGCGTTTTAAGCATGCACATGCATCTTTTGGTAGACGCGGATGAAGTTTTCTGCAAAACCACAAGATGTGCATGCAAATGGTGCTCTTGGCAGAACGCGCACGTGGATTTCTACCAAACGACGTGCTAAGCATGCCGATGCTGCTCTTTTTAGCACCCGCGCACGGATTTGTGCGAAAACGCGTTTTAAGCATGCACATGCATCTTTTGGTAGACGAGATTGAAGTTTTCTGCAAAACCACAAGATGTGCATGCAAATGGTGCTTTTCGCCGAACGCGCACGTGGATTTCTACCAAACAACGTGCTAAGCATGCCGATGCTGCTCTTTTTAGCACCCGCGCACGGATTCGTGCGAAAACGCGTTTTAAGCATGCACATGCATCTTTTGGTAGACGAGATTGAAGTTTTCTGCAAAACCACAAGATGTGCATGCAAATGGTGCTTTTCGCAGAACGCGCACGTGGATTTCTACCAAACAACGTGCTCAGCATGCCGATGCTGCTCTTTTTAGCACCCGCGCACGGATTCGTGCGAAAACGCGTTTTAAGCATGCACATGCATCTTTTGGTAGACGAGATTGAAGTTTTCTGCAAAACCACAAGATGTGCATGCAAATGGTGCTTTTGGCAGAACGCGCACGTGGATTTCTACCAAACGACGTTCTAAGCATGCCGATGCTGCTCTTTTTAGCACCCGCGCACGGATTCGTACGAAAACGCGTTTTAAGCATGCACATGCATCTTTTGGTAGACGCGGATGAAGTTTTCTGCAAAACCACAAGATGTGCATGCAAATGGTGCTTTTGGCAGAACGCGCACGTGGATTTCTACCAAGCGACGTGCTAAGCATGCCCATGCTGCTCTTTTTAGCACCCGCGCACGGATTTGTGCGAAAACGCGTTTTAAGCATGCACATGCATCTTTTGGTAGACGAGATTGAAGTTTTCTGCAAAACCACAAGATGTGCATGCAAATGGTGCTTTACGCCGAACGCGCACGTGGATTTCTACCAAACAACGTGCTAAGCATGCAGATGCTGCTCTTTTTAGCACCCGCGCACGGATTCGTGCGAAAACGCGTTTTAAGCATGCACATGCATCTTTTGGTAGACGAGATTGAAGTTTTCTGCAAAAGCACAAGATGTGCATGCAAATGGTGCTTTTCGCAGAACGCGCACGTGGATTTCTACCAAACAACGTGCTAAGCATGCCGATGCTGCTCTTTTTAGCACCCGCGCACGGATTCGTGCGAAAACGCGTTTTAAGCATGCACATGCATCTTTTGGTAGACGCGGATGAAGTTTTCTGCAAAACCACAAGATGTGCATGCAAATGGTGCTTTTGGCAGAACGCGCACGTGGATTTCTACCAAATGACGTGCTAAGCATGCCGATGCTGTTCTTTTTAGCACCCGCGCACGGATTCGTGCGAAAACGCGTTTTAAGCATGCACATGCATCTTTTGGTAGACGCGGATGAAGTTTTCTGCAAAACCACAAGATGTGCATGCAAATGGTGCTCTTGGCAGAACGCGCACGTGGATTTCTTCCAAACGACGTGCTAAGCATGCCGATGCTGCTCTTTTTAGCACCCGCGCACGGATTCGTGCGAAAACGCGTTTTAAGCATGCACATGCATCTTTTGGTAGACGAGATTGAAGTTTTCTGCAAAACCACAAGATGTGCATGCAAATGGTGCTTTTCGCAGAACGCGCACGTGGATTTCTACCAAACAACGTGCTCAGCATGCCGATGCTGCTCTTTTTAGCACCCGCGCACGGATTCGTGCGAAAACGCGTTTTAAGCATGCACATGCATCTTTTGGTAGACGAGATTGAAGTTTTCTGAGAAACCACAAGATGTGCATGCAAATGGTGCTTTTGGCAGAACGCGCACGTGGATTTCTACCAAACGACGTTCTAAGCATGCCGATGCTGCTCTTTTTAGCACCCGCGCACGGATTCGCGCGAAAACGCGTTTTAGCATGCACATGCATCTTTTGGTAGACGCGGATGAAGTTTTCTGCAAAACCACAAGATGTGCATGCAAATGGTGCTTTTGGCAGAACGCGCACGTGGATTTCTACCAAGCGACGTGCTAAGCATGCCCATGCTGCTCTTTTTAGCACCCGCGCACGGATTTGTGCGAAAACGCGTTTTAAGCATGCGCATGCATCTTTTGGTAGACGCGGATGAAGTTTTCTGCAAAACCACAAGATGTGCATGCAAATGGTGCTCTTGGCAGAACGCGCACGTGGATTTCTACCAAACGACGTGCTAAGCATGCCGATGCTGCTCTTTTTAGCACCCGCGCACGGATTTGTGCGAAAACGCGTTTTAAGCATGCACATGCATCTTTTGGTAGACGAGATTGAAGTTTTCTGCAAAACCACAAGATGTGCATGCAAATGGTGCTTTTCGCAGAACGCGCACGTGGATTTCTACCAAACAACGTGCTAAGCATGCCGATGCTGCTCTTTTTAGCACCCGCGCACGGATTCGTGCGAAAACGCGTTTTAAGCATGCACATGCATCTTTTGGTAGACGAGATTGAAGTTTTCTGCAAAAGCACAAGATGTGCATGCAAATGGTGCTTTTCGCAGAACGCGCACGTGGATTTCTACCAAACAACGTGCTCAGCATGCCGATGCTGCTCTTTTTAGCACCCGCGCACGGATTCGTGCGAAAACGCGTTTTAAGCATGCGCATGCATCTTTTGGTAGACGAGATTGAAGTTTTCTGCAAAACCACAAGATGTGCATGCAAATGGTGCTTTTGGCAGAACGCGCACGTGGATTTCTACCAAACGACGTGCTAAGCATGCCGATGCTGCTCTTTTTAGCACCCGCGCACGGATTCGCGCGAAAACGCGTTTTAAGCATGCACATGCATCTTTTGGTAGACGCGGATTAAGTTTTCTGCAAAACCACAAGATGTGCATGCAAATGGTGCTTTTGGCAGAACGCGCACGTGGATTTCTACCAAACGACGTGCTAAGCACGCCGATGCTGCTCTTTTTAGCACCCGCGCACGGATTCGCGCGAAAACGCGTTTTAAGCATGCACATGCATCTTTTGGTAGACGCGGATTAAGTTTTCTGCAAAACCACAAGATGTGCATGCAAATGGTGCTTTTGGCAGAATGCGCACGTGGATTTCTACCAAACGACGTGCTAAGCACGCCGATGCTGCTCTTTTTAGCACCCGCGCACGGATTTGTGCGAAAACGCGTTTTAAGCATGCACATGCATCATTTGGTAGACGAGATTGAAGTTTTCTGCAAAACCACAATATGTGCATGCAAATGGTGCTTTTCGCAGAACGCGCACGTGGATTTCTACCAAACAACGTGCTAAGCATGCCGATGCTGCTCTTTTTAGCACCCGCGCACGTATTCGTGCGAAAACGCGTTTTAAGCATGCACTTGCATCTTTTGGTAGACGCGGATGAAGTTTTCTGCAAAACCACAAGATGTGCATGCAAATGGTGCTTTTCGCAGAACGCGCACGTGGATTTCTACCAAACAACGTGCTAAGCATGCCGATGCTGCTCTTTTTAGCACCCGCGCACGGATTTGTGCGATAACGCGTTTTAAGCATGCACATGCATCTTTTGGTAGACGAGATTGAAGTTTTCTACAAAACCACAAGATGTGCATGCAAATGGTGCTTTTCGCAGAACGCGCACGTGGATTTCTACCAAACAACGTGCTAAGCATGCCGATGCTGCTCTTTTTAGCACCCGCGCACGGATTCGTGCGAAAACGCGTTTTAAGCATGCACATGCATCTTTTGGTAGACGAGATTGAAGTTTTCTGCAAAACCACAAGATGTGCATGCAAATGGTGCTTTTCGCAGAACGCGCACGTGGATTTCTACCAAACAACGTGCTAAGCATGCCGATGCTGCTCTTTTTAGCACCCGCGCACGGATTCGTGCGAAGACGCGTTTTAAGCATGCACATGCATCTTTTGGTAGACGAGATTGAAGTTTTCTGCAAAAGCACAAGATGTGCATGCAAATGGTGCTTTTCGCAGAACGCGCACGTGGATTTCTACCAAACAACGTGCTCAGCATGCCGATGCTGCTCTTTTTAGCACCCGCGAGCGGATTCGTGCGAAAACGCGTTTTAAGCATGCACATGCATCTTTTGGTAGACGAGATTGAAGTTTTCTGCAAAACCACAAGATGTGCATGCAAATGGTGCTTTTCGCAGAACGCGCACGTGGATTTCTACCAAACAACGTGCTAAGCATGCCGATGCTGCTCTTTTTAGCACCCACGCACGGATTTGTGCAAAAACGCGTTTTAAGCATGCACATGCATCTTTTGGTAGACGCGGATGAAGTTTTCTGCAAAACCACAAGATGTGCATGCAAATGGTGCTCTTGGCAGAACGCGCACGTGGATTTCTACCAAACGACGTGCTAAGCATGCCGATGCTGCTCTTTTTAGCACCCGCGCACGGATTTGTGCGAAAACGCGTTTTAAGCATGCACATGCATCTTTTGGTAGACGAGATTGAAGTTTTCTGCAAAACCACAAGATGTGCATGCAAATGGTGCTTTTCGCAGAACGCGCACGTGGGTTTCTACCAAACAACGTGCTAAGCATGCCGATGCTGCTCTTTTTAGCACACGCGCACGGATTCGTGCGAAAACGCGTTTTAAGCATGCACATGCATCTTTTGGTAGACGCGGATGAAGTTTTCTGCAAAACCACAAGATGTGCATGCAAATGGTGCTTTTCGCAGAACGCGCACGTGGATTTCTACCAAACAACGTGCTAAGCATGCCGATGCTGCTCTTTTTAGCACCCGCGCACGGATTCGTGCGAAAACGCGTTTTAAGCATGCACATGCATCTTTTGGTAGACGAGATTGAAGTTTTCTGCAAAACCACAAGATGTGCATGCAAATGGTGCTTTTGGCAGAACGCGCACGTGGATTTCTACCAAACGACGTGCTAAGCATGCCGATGCTGCTCTTTTTAGCACCCGCGCACGGATTCGTGCGAAAACGCGTTTTAAGCATGCACATGCATCTTTTGGTAGACGCGGATGAAGTTTTCTGCAAAACCACAAGATGTGCATGCAAATGGTGCTTTTGGCAGAACGCGCACGTGGATTTCTACCAAACGACGTGCTAAGCATGCCGATGCTGCTCTTTTTAGCACCCGCGCACGGATTCGCGCGAAAACGCGTTTTAAGCATGCACATGCATCTTTTGGTAGACGCGGATTAAGTTTTCTGCAAAACCACAAGATGTGCATGCAAATGGTGCTTTTGGCAGAACGCGCACGTGGATTTCTACCAAACCACGTGCTAAGCACGCCGATGCTGCTCTTTTTAGCACCCGCGCACGGATTCGCGCGAAAACGCGTTTTAAGCATGCACATGCATCTTTTGGTAGACGCGGATTAAGTTTTCTGCAAAACCACAAGATGTGCATGCAAATGGTGCTTTTGGCAGAATGCGCACGTGGATTTCTACCAAACGACGTGCTAAGCACGCCGATGCTGCTCTTTTTAGCACCCGCGCACGGATTTGTGCGAAAACGCGTTTTAAGCATGCACATGCATCATTTGGTAGACGAGATTGAAGTTTTCTGCAAAACCACAATATGTGCATGCAAATGGTGCTTTTCGCAGAACGCGCACGTGGATTTCTACCAAACAACGTGCTAAGCATGCCGATGCTGCTCTTTTTAGCACCCGCGCACGTATTCGTGCGAAAACGCGTTTTAAGCATGCACTTGCATCTTTTGGTAGACGCGGATGAAGTTTTCTGCAAAACCACAAGATGTGCATGCAAATGGTGCTTTTCGCAGAACGCGCACGTGGATTTCTACCAAACAACGTGCTAAGCATGCCGATGCTGCTCTTTTTAGCACCCGCGCACGGATTTGTGCGATAACGCGTTTTAAGCATGCACATGCATCTTTTGGTAGACGAGATTGAAGTTTTCTACAAAACCACAAGATGTGCATGCAAATGGTGCTTTTCGCAGAACGCGCACGTGGATTTCTACCAAACAACGTGCTAAGCATGCCGATGCTGCTCTTTTTAGCACCCGCGCACGGATTCGTGCGAAAACGCGTTTTAAGCATGCACATGCATCTTTTGGTAGACGAGATTGAAGTTTTCTGCAAAACCACAAGATGTGCATGCAAATGGTGCTTTTCGCAGAACGCGCACGTGGATTTCTACCAAACAACGTGCTAAGCATGCCGATGCTGCTCTTTTTAGCACCCGCGCACGGATTCGTGCGAAGACGCGTTTTAAGCATGCACATGCATCTTTTGGTAGACGAGATTGAAGTTTTCTGCAAAAGCACAAGATGTGCATGCAAATGGTGCTTTTCGCAGAACGCGCACGTGGATTTCTACCAAACAACGTGCTCAGCATGCCGATGCTGCTCTTTTTAGCACCCGCGAGCGGATTCGTGCGAAAACGCGTTTTAAGCATGCACATGCATCTTTTGGTAGACGAGATTGAAGTTTTCTGCAAAACCACAAGATGTGCATGCAAATGGTGCTTTTCGCAGAACGCGCACGTGGATTTCTACCAAACAACGTGCTAAGCATGCCGATGCTGCTCTTTTTAGCACCCACGCACGGATTTGTGCAAAAACGCGTTTTAAGCATGCACATGCATCTTTTGGTAGACGCGGATGAAGTTTTCTGCAAAACCACAAGATGTGCATGCAAATGGTGCTCTTGGCAGAACGCGCACGTGGATTTCTACCAAACGACGTGCTAAGCATGCCGATGCTGCTCTTTTTAGCACCCGCGCACGGATTTGTGCGAAAACGCGTTTTAAGCATGCACATGCATCTTTTGGTAGACGAGATTGAAGTTTTCTGCAAAACCACAAGATGTGCATGCAAATGGTGCTTTTCGCAGAACGCGCACGTGGGTTTCTACCAAACAACGTGCTAAGCATGCCGATGCTGCTCTTTTTAGCACACGCGCACGGATTCGTGCGAAAACGCGTTTTAAGCATGCACATGCATCTTTTGGTAGACGCGGATGAAGTTTTCTGCAAAACCACAAGATGTGCATGCAAATGGTGCTTTTCGCAGAACGCGCACGTGGATTTCTACCAAACAACGTGCTAAGCATGCCGATGCTGCTCTTTTTAGCACCCGCGCACGGATTCGTGCGAAAACGCGTTTTAAGCATGCACATGCATCTTTTGGTAGACGAGATTGAAGTTTTCTGCAAAACCACAAGATGTGCATGCAAATGGTGCTTTTGGCAGAACGCGCACGTGGATTTCTACCAAACGACGTGCTAAGCATGCCGATGCTGCTCTTTTTAGCACCCGCGCACGGATTCGTGCGAAAACGCGTTTTAAGCATGCACATGCATCTTTTGGTAGACGCGGATGAAGTTTTCTGCAAAACCACAAGATGTGCATGCAAATGGTGCTTTTGGCAGAACGCGCACGTGGATTTCTACCAAGCGACGTGCTAAGCATGCCCATGCTGCTCTTTTTAGCACCCGCGCACGGATTTGTGCGAAAACGCGTTTTAAGCATGCACATGCATCTTTTGGTAGACGAGATTGAAGTTTTCTGCAAAAGCACAAGATGTGCATGCAAATGGTGCTTTTCGCAGAACGCGCACGTGGATTTCTACCAAACGACGTGCTCAGCATGCCGATGCTGCTCTTTTTAGCACCCGCGCACGGATTCGTGCGAAAACGCGTTTTAAGCATGCACATGCATCTTTTGGTAGACGAGATTGAAGTTTTCTGCAAAACCACAAGATGTGCATGCAAATGGTGCTTTTGGCAGAACGCGCACGTGGATTTCTACCAAACGACGTGCTAAGCATGCCGATGCTGCTCTTTTTAGCACCCGCGCACGGATTCGCGCGAAAACGCGTTTTAAGCATGCACATGCATCTTTTGGTAGACGCGGATTAAGTTTTCTGCAAAACCACAAGATGTGCATGCAAATGGTGCTTTTGGCAGAACGCGCACGTGGATTTCTACCAAACAACGTGCTAAGCATGCCGATGCTGCTCTATTTAGCACCCGCGCACGGATTCGAGCGAAAACGCGTTTTAAGCATGCACATGCATCTTTTGGTAGACGCGGATGAAGTTTTCTGCAAAACCACAAGATGTGCATGCAAATGGTGTTTTGGCAGAACGCGCACGTGGATTTCTACCAAACGACGTGCTAAGCATGCCGATGCTGTTCTTTTTAGCACCCGCGCACGGATTCGTGCGAAAACGCGTTTTAAGCATGCACATGCATCTTTTGGTAGACGCGGATGAAGTTTTCTGCAAAACCACAAGATGTGCATGCAAATGGTGCTCTTGGCAGAACGCGCACGTGGATTTCTTCCAAACGACGTGCTAAGCATGCCGATGCTGCTCTTTTTAGCACCCGCGCACGGATTTGTGCGAAAACATGTTTTAAGCATGCACATGCATCTTTTGTTAGACGAGATTGAAGTTTTCTGCAAAACCACAAGATGTGCATGCAAATGGTGTTTTTGGCAGAACGTGCACGTGGATTTCTACCAAACGACGTTCTAAGCATGCCGATGCTGCTCTTTTTAGCACCCGCGCACGGATTCGCGCGAAAACGCGTTTTAAGCATGCACATGCATCTTTTGGTAGACGCGGATGAAGTTTTCTGCAAAACCACAAGATGTGCATGCAAATGGTGCTTTTGGCAGAACGCGCACGTGGATTTCTACCAAGCGACGTGCTAAGCATGCCCATGCTGCTCTTTTTAGCACCCGCGCACGGATTTGTGCGAAAACGCGTTTTAAGCATGCACATGCATCTTTTGGTAGACGCGGATGAAGTTTTCCTGCAAAACCACAAGATGTGCATGCAAATGGTGCTCTTGGCAGAACGCGCACGTGGATTTCTACCAAACGACGTGCTAAGCATGCCGATGCTGCTCTTTTTAGCACCCGCGCACGGATTTGTGCGAAAACGCGTTTTAAGCATGCACATGCATCTTTTGGTAGACGCGGATGAAGTTTTCGGCAAAACCACAAGATGTGCATGCAAATGGTGCTTTTGGCAGAACGCGCACGTGGATTTCTACCAAACGACGTGCTAAGCATGCCGATGCTGTTCTTTTTAGCACCCGCGCACGGATTCGTGCGAAAACGCGTTTTAAGCATGCACATGCATCTTTTGGTAGACGCGGATGAAGTTTTCTGCAAACCACAAGATGTGCATGCAAATGGTGCTCTTGGCAGAACGCGCACGTGGATTTCTTCCAAACGACGTGCTAAGCATGCCGATGCTGCTCTTTTTAGCACCCGCGCACGGATTTGTGCGAAAACGCGTTTTAAGCATGCACATGCATCTTTTGGTAGACGAGATTGAAGTTTTCTGCAAAACCACAAGATGTGCATGCAAATGGTGCTTTTGGCAGAACGTGCACGTGGATTTCTACCAAACGACGTTCTAAGCATGCCGATGCTGCTCTTTTTAGCACCCGCGCACGGATTCGCGCGAAAACGCGTTTTAAGCATGCACATGCATCTTTTGGTAGACGCGGATGAAGTTTTCTGCAAAACCACAAGATGTGCATGCAAATGGTGCTCTTGGCAGAACGCGCACGTGGATTTCTACCAAACGACGTGCTAAGCATGCCGATGCTGCTCTTTTTAGCACCCGCGCACGGATTTGTGCGAAAACGCGTTTTAAGCATGCACATGCATCTTTTGGTAGACGAGATTGAAGTTTTCTGCAAAACCACAAGATGTGCATGCAAATGGTGCTTTTCGCAGAACGCGCACGTGGATTTCTACCAAACAACGTGCTAAGCATGCCGATGCTGCCCTTTTTAGCACCCGCGCACGGATTCGTGCGAAAACGCGTTTTAAGCATGCACATGCATCTTTTGGTAGACGAGATTGAAGTTTTCTGCAAAAGCACAAGATGTGCATGCAAATGGTGCTTTTCGCAGAACGCGCACGTGGATTTCTACCAAACAACGTGCTCAGCATGCCGATGCTGCTCTTTCTAGCACCCGCGCACGGATTCGTGCGAAAACGCGTTTTAAGCATGCACATGCATCTTTTGGTAGACGAGATTGAAGTTTTCTGCAAAACCACAATATGTGCATGCAAATGGTGCTTTTCGCAGAACGCGCACGTGGATTTCTACCAAACAACGTGCTAAGCATGCCGATGCTGCTCTTTTTAGCACCCGCGCACGGATTCGTGCGAAAACGCGTTTTAAGCATGCACATGCATCTTTTGGTAGACGCGGATGAAGTTTTCTGCAAAACCACAAGATGTGCATGCAAATGGTGCTTTTGGCAGAACGCGCACGTGGATTTCTACCAAACGACGTGCTAAGCATGCCGATGCTGTTCTTTTTAGCACCCGCGCACGGATTCGTGCGAAAACGCGTTTTAAGCATGCACATGCATCTTTTGGTAGACGCGGATGAAGTTTTCTGCAAAACCACAAGATGTGCATGCAAATGGTGCTCTTGGCAGAACGCGCACGTGGATTTCTACCAAACGACGTGCTAAGCATGCCGATGCTGCTCTTTTTAGCACCCGCGCACGGATTTGTGCGAAAACGCGTTTTAAGCATGCACATGCATCTTTTGGTAGACGAGATTGAAGTTTTCTGCAAAACCACAAGATGTGCATGCAAATAGTGCTTTTCGCAGAACGCGCACGTGGATTTCTACCAAACAACGTGCTAAGCATGCCGATGCTGCTCTTTTTAGCACCCGAGCACGGATTCGTGCGAAAACGCGTTTTAAGCATTCACATGCATCTTTTGGTAGACGAGATTGAAGTTTTCTGCAAAACCACAAGATGTGCATGCAAATGGTGCTTTTCGCAGAACGCGCACGTGGATTTCTACCAAACAACGTGCTCAGCATGCCGATGCTGCTCTTTTTAGCACCCGCGCACGGATTCGTGCGAAAACGCGTTTTAAGCATGCACATGCATCTTTTGGTAGACGAGATTGAAGTTTTCTGCAAAACCACAAGATGTGCATGCAAATGGTGCTTTTGGCAGAACGCGCACGTGGATTTCTACCAAACGACGTTCTAAGCATGCCGATGCTGCTCTTTTTAGCACCCGCGCACGGATTCGTGCGAAAACGCGTTTTAAGCATGCACATGCATCTTTTGGTAGACGCGGATGAAGTTTTCTGCAAAACCACAAGATGTGCATGCAAATGGTGCTTTTGGCAGAACGCGCACGTGGATTTCTACCAAGCGACGTGCTAAGCATGCCCATGCTGCTCTTTTTAGCACCCGCGCACGGATTTGTGCGAAAACGCGTTTTAAGCATGCACATGCATCTTTTGGTAGACGAGATTGAAGTTTTCTGCAAAACCACAAGATGTGCATGCAAATGGTGCTTTTCGCCGAACGCGCACGTGGATTTCTACCAAACAACGTGCTAAGCATGCAGATGCTGCTCTTTTTAGCACCCGCGCACGGATTCGTGCGAAAACGCGTTTTAAGCATGCACATGCATCTTTTGGTAGACGAGATTGAAGTTTTCTGCAAAAGCACAAGATGTGCATGCAAATGGTGCTTTTCGCAGAACGCGCACGTGGATTTCTACCAAACAACGTGCTAAGCATGCCGATGCTGCTCTTTTTAGCACCCGCGCACGGATTCGTGCGAAAACGCGTTTTAAGCATGCACATGCATCTTTTGGTAGACGCGGATGAAGTTTTCTGCAAAACCACAAGATGTGCATGCAAATGGTGCTTTTGGCAGAACGCGCACGTGGATTTCTACCAAACGACGTGCTAAGCATGCCGATGCTGTTCTTTTTAGCACCCGCGCACGGATTCGTGCGAAAACGCGTTTTAAGCATGCACATGCATCTTTTGGTAGACGCGGATGAAGTTTTCTGCAAAACCACAAGATGTGCATGCAAATGGTGCTCTTGGCAGAACGCGCACGTGGATTTCTTCCAAACGACGTGCTAAGCATGCCGATGCTGCTCTTTTTAGCACCCGCGCACGGATTTGTGCGAAAACGCGTTTTAAGCATGCACATGCATCTTTTGGTAGACGAGATTGAAGTTTTCTGCAAAACCACAAGATGTGCATGCAAATGGTGCTTTTCGCAGAACGCGCACGTGGATTTCTACCAAACAACGTGCTAAGCATGCCGATGCTGCTCTTTTTAGCACCCGCGCACGGATTCGTGCGAAAACGCGTTTTTAAGCATGCACATGCATCTTTTGGTAGACGAGATTGAAGTTTTCTGCAAAACCACAAGATGTGCATGCAAATGGTGCTTTTCGCAGAACGCGCACGTGGATTTCTATCAACAACGTGCTCAGCATGCCGATGCTGCTCTTTTTAGCACCCGCGCACGGATTCGTGCGAAACGCGTTTTTAAGCATGCACCTGCATCTTTTGGTAGACGAGATTGAAGTTTTCTGAGAAACCACAAGATGTGCATGCAAATGGTGCTTTTGGCAGAACGCGCACGTGGATTTCTACCAAACGACGTTCTAAGCATGCCGATGCTGCTCTTTTTAGCACCCGCGCACGGATTCGCGCGAAAACGCGTTTTAGCATGCACATGCATCTTTTGGTAGACGCGGATGAAGTTTTCTGCAAAACCACAAGATGTGCATGCAAATGGTGCTTTTGGCAGAACGCGCACGTGGATTTCTACCAAGCGACGTGCTAAGCATGCCCATGCTGCTCTTTTTAGCACCCGCGCACGGATTTGTGCGAAAACGCGTTTTAAGCATGCGCATGCATCTTTTGGTAGACGCGGATGAAGTTTTCTGCAAAACCACAAGATGTGCATGCAAATGGTGCTCTTGGCAGAACGCGCACGTGGATTTCTACCAAACGACGTGCTAAGCATGCCGATGCTGCTCTTTTTAGCACCCGCGCACGGATTTGTGCGAAAACGCGTTTTAAGCATGCACATGCATCTTTTGGTAGACGAGATTGAAGTTTTCTGCAAAACCACAAGATGTGCATGCGGGTGCTTTTCGCAGAACGCGCACGTGGATTTCTACCAAACAACGTGCTAAGCATGCCGATGCTGCTCTTTTAGCACCCGCGCACGGATTCGTGCGAAAACGCGTTTTTAAGCATGCACATGCATCTTTTGGTAGACGAGATTGAAGTTTTCTGCAAAAGCACAAGATGTGCATGCAAATGGTGCTTTTCGCAGAACGCGCACGTGGATTTCTACCAAACAACGTGCTCAGCATGCCGATGCTGCTCTTTTTAGCACCCGAGCACGGATTCGTGCGAAAACGCGTTTTAAGCATGCGCATGCATCTTTTGGTAGACGAGATTGAAGTTTTCTCCAAAACCACAAGATGTGCATGCAAATGGTGCTTTTGGCAGAACGCGCACGTGGATTTCTACCAAACGACGTGCTAAGCATGCCGATGCTGCTCTTTTTAGCACCCGCGCACGGATTCGCGCGAAAACGCGTTTTAAGCATGCACATGCATCTTTTGGTAGACGCGGATTAAGTTTTCTGCAAAACCACAAGATGTGCATGCAAATGGTGCTTTTGGCAGAACGCGCACGTGGATTTCTACCAAACGACGTGCTAAGCACGCCGATGCTGCTCTTTTTAGCACCCGCGCACGGATTTGTGCGAAAACGCGTTTTAAGCATGCACATGCATCTTTTGGTAGACGAGATTGAAGTTTTCTGCAAAACCACAAGATGTGCATGCAAATGGTGCTTTTCGCAGAACGCGCACGTGGATTTCTACCAAACAACGTGCTAAGCATGCCGATGCTGCTCTTTTTAGCACCCGCGCACGGATTCGTGCGAAAACGCGTTTTAAGCATGCACATGCATCTTTTGGTAGACGCGGATGAAGTTTTCTGCAAAACCACAAGATGTGCATGCAAATGGTGCTTTTGGCAGAACGCGCACGTGGATTTCTACCAAACGACGTGCTAAGCATGCCGATGCTGTTCTTTTTAGCACCCGCGCACGGATTCGTGCGAAAACGCGTTTTAAGCATGCACATGCATCTTTTGGTAGACGCGGATGAAGTTTTCTGCAAAACCACAAGATGTGCATGCAAATGGTGCTCTTGGCAGAACGCGCACGTGGATTTCTACCAAACGACGTGCTAAGCATGCCGATGCTGCTCTTTTTAGCACCCGCGCACGGATTTGTGCGAAAACGCGTTTTAAGCATGCACATGCATCTTTTGGTAGACGAGATTGAAGTTTTCTGCAAAACCACAAGATGTGCATGCAAATGGTGCTTTTCGCAGAACGCGCACGTGGATTTCTACCAAACAACGTGCTAAGCATGCCGATCTGCTCTTTTTAGCACCCGCGCACGGATTCGTGCGAAAACGCGTTTTAAGCATGCACATGCATCTTTTGGTAGACGAGATTGAAGTTTTCTGCAAAACCACAAGATGTGCATGCAAATGGTGCTTTTGGCAGAACGCGCACGTGGATTTCTACCAAACGACGTGCTAAGCATGCCGATGCTGCTCTTTTTAGCACCCGCGCACGGATTCGTGCGAAAACGCGTTTTAAGCATGCACATGCATCTTTTGGTAGACGAGATTGAAGTTTTCTGCAAAACCACAAGATGTGCATGCAAATGGTGCTTTTGGCAGAACGCGCACGTGGATTTCTACCAAACGACGTGCTAAGCATGCCGATGCTGCTCTTTTTAGCACCCGCGCACGGATTCGCGCGAAAACGCGTTTTAAGCATGCACATGCATCTTTTGGTAGACGCGGATTAAGTTTTCTGCAAAACCACAAGATGTGCATGCAAATGGTGCTTTTGGCAGAACGCGCACGTGGATTTCTACCAAACGACGTGCTAAGCACGCCGATGCTGCTCTTTTTAGCACCCGCGCACAGATTTGTGCGAAAACGCGTTTTAAGCATGCACATGCATCTTTTGGTAGACGAGATTGAAGTTTTCTGCAAAACCACAAGATGTGCATGCAAATGGTGCTTTTCGCAGAACGCGCACGTGGATTTCTACCAAACAACGTGCTAAGCATGCCGATGCTGCTCTTTTTAGCACCCGCGCACGGATTCGAGCGAAAACGCGTTTTAAGCATGCACATGCATCTTTTGGTAGACGCGGATGAAGTTTTCTGCAAAACCACAAGATGTGCATGCAAATGGTGCTTTTGGCAGAACGCGCACGTGGATTTCTACCAAGCGACGTGCTAAGCATGCCCATGCTGCTCTTTTTAGCACCCGCGCACGGATTTGTGCGAAAACGCGTTTTAAGCATGCACATGCATCTTTTGGTAGACGCGGATGAAGTTTTCTGCAAAACCACAAGATGTGCATGCAAATGGTGCTCTTGGCAGAACGCGCACGTGGATTTCTACCAAACGACGTGCTAAGCATGCCGATGCTGCTCTTTTTAGCACCCGCGCACGGATTTGTGCGAAAACGCGTTTTAAGCATGCACATGCATCTTTTGGTAGACGCGGATGAAGTTTTCGGCAAAACCACAAGATGTGCATGCAAATGGTGCTTTTGGCAGAACGCGCACGTGGATTTCTACCAAACGACGTGCTAAGCATGCCGATGCTGTTCTTTTTAGCACCCGCGCACGGATTCGTGCGAAAACGCGTTTTAAGCATGCACATGCATCTTTTGGTAGACGCGGATGAAGTTTTCTGCAAAACCACAAGATGTGCATGCAAATGGTGCTCTTGGCAGAACGCGCACGTGGATTTCTTCCAAACGACGTGCTAAGCATGCCGATGCTGCTCTTTTTAGGACCCGCGCACGGATTTGTGCGAAAACGCGTTTTAAGCATGCACATGCATCTTTTGGTAGACGAGATTGAAGTTTTCTGCAAAACCACAAGATGTGCATGCAAATGGTGCTTTTGGCAGAACGTGCACGTGGATTTCTACCAAACGACGTTCTAAGCATGCCGATGCTGCTCTTTTTAGCACCCGCGCACGGATTCGCGCGAAAACGCGTTTTAAGCATGCACATGCATCTTTTGGTAGACGCGGATGAAGTTTTCTGCAAAACCACAAGATGTGCATGCAAATGGTGCTCTTGGCAGAACGCGCACGTGGATTTCTACCAAACGACGTGCTAAGCATGCCGATGCTGCTCTTTTTAGCACCCGCGCACGGATTTGTGCGAAAACGCATTTTAAGCATGCACATGCATCTTTTGGTAGACGAGATTGAAGTTTTCTGCAAAACCACAAGATGTGCATGCAAATGGTGCTTTTCGCAGAACGCGCACGTGGATTTCTACCAAACAACGTGCTAAGCATGCCGATGCTGCTCTTTTTAGCACCCGCGCACGGATTCGTGCGAAAACGCGTTTTAAGCATGCACATGCATCTTTTGGTAGACGAGATTGAAGTTTTCTGCAAAAGCACAAGATGTGCATGCAAATGGTGCTTTTCGCAGAACGCGCACGTGGATTTCTACCAAACAACGTGCTCAGCATGCCGATGCTGCTCTTTCTAGCACCCGCGCACGGATTCGTGCGAAAACGCGTTTTAAGCATGCACATGCATCTTTTGGTAGACGAGATTGAAGTTTTCTGCAAAACCACAAGATGTGCATGCAAATGGTGCTTTTGGCAGAACGCGCACGTGGATTTCTACCAAACGACGTGCTAAGCATGCCGATGCTGCTCTTTTTAGCACCCGCGCACGGATTCGCGCGAAAACGCGTTTTAAGTATGCACATGCATCTTTTGGTAGACGCGGATTAAGTTTTCTGCAAAACCACAAGATGTGCATGCAAATGGTGCTTTTGGCAGAACGCGCACGTGGATTTCTACCAAACGACGTGCTAAGCACGCCGATGCTGCTCTTTTTAGCACCCGCGCACGGATTTGTGCGAAAACGCGTTTTAAGCATGCACATGCATCTTTTGGTAGACGAGATTGAAGTTTTCTGCAAAACCACAATATGTGCATGCAAATGGTGCTTTTCGCAGAACGCGCACGTGGATTTCTACCAAACAACGTGCTAAGCATGCCGATGCTGCTCTTTTTAGCACCCGCGCACGGATTCGTGCGAAAACGCGTTTTAAGCATGCACATGCATCTTTTGGTAGACGCGGATGAAGTTTTCTGCAAAACCACAAGATGTGCATGCAAATGGTGCTTTTGGCAGAACGCGCACGTGGATTTCTACCAAACGACGTGCTAAGCATGCCGATGCTGTTCTTTTTAGCACCCGCGCACGGATTCGTGCGAAAACGCGTTTTAAGCATGCACATGCATCTTTTGGTAGACGCGGATGAAGTTTTCTGCAAAACCACAAGATGTGCATGCAAATGGTGCTCTTGGCAGAACGCGCACGTGGATTTCTACCAAACGATGTGCTAAGCATGCCGATGCTGCTCTTTTTAGCACCCGCGCACGGATTTGTGCGAAAACGCGTTTTAAGCATGCACATGCATCTTTTGGTAGACGAGATTGAAGTTTTCTGCAAAACCACAAGATGTGCATGCAAATAGTGCTTTTCGCAGAACGCGCACGTGGATTTCTACCAAACAACGTGCTAAGCATGCCGATGCTGCTCTTTTTAGCACCCGCGCACGGATTCGTGCGAAAACGCGTTTTAAGCATTCACATGCATCTTTTGGTAGACGAGATTGAAGTTTTCTGCAAAACCACAAGATGTGCATGCAAATGGTGCTTTTCGCAGAACGCGCACGTGGATTTCTACCAAACAACGTGCTCAGCATGCCGATGCTGCTCTTTTTAGCACCCGCGCACGGATTCGTGCGAAAACGCGTTTTAAGCATGCACATGCATCTTTTGGTAGACGAGATTGAAGTTTTCTGCAAAACCACAAGATGTGCATGCAAATGGTGCTTTTGGCAGAACGCGCACGTGGATTTCTACCAAACGACGTTCTAAGCATGCCGATGCTGCTCTTTTTAGCACCCGCGCACGGATTCGTGCGAAAACGCGTTTTAAGCATGCACATGCATCTTTTGGTAGACGCGGATGAAGTTTTCTGCAAAACCACAAGATGTGCATGCAAATGGTGCTTTTGGCAGAACGCGCACGTGGATTTCTACCAAGCGACGTGCTAAGCATGCCCATGCTGCTCTTTTTAGCACCCGCGCACGGATTTGTGCGAAAACGCGTTTTAAGCATGCACATGCATCTTTTGGTAGACGAGATTGAAGTTTTCTGCAAAACCACAAGATGTGCATGCAAATGGTGCTTTTCGCCGAACGCGCACGTGGATTTCTACCAAACAACGTGCTAAGCATGCAGATGCTGCTCTTTTTAGCACCCGCGCACGGATTCGTGCGAAAACGCGTTTTAAGCATGCACATGCATCTTTTGGTAGACGAGATTGAAGTTTTCTGCAAAAGCACAAGATGTGCATGCAAATGGTGCTTTTCGCAGAACGCGCACGTGGATTTCTACCAAACAACGTGCTAAGCATGCCGATGCTGCTCTTTTTAGCACCCGCGCACGGATTCGTGCGAAAACGCGTTTTAAGCATGCACATGCATCTTTTGGTAGACGCGGATGAAGTTTTCTGCAAAACCACAAGATGTGCATGCAAATGGTGCTTTTGGCAGAACGCGCACGTGGATTTCTACCAAACGACGTGCTAAGCATGCCGATGCTGTTCTTTTTAGCACCCGCGCACGGATTCGTGCGAAAACGCGTTTTAAGCATGCACATGCATCTTTTGGTAGACGCGGATGAAGTTTTCTGCAAAACCACAAGATGTGCATGCAAATGGTGCTCTTGGCAGAACGCGCACGTGGATTTCTTCCAAACGACGTGCTAAGCATGCCGATGCTGCTCTTTTTAGCACCCGCGCACGGATTTGTGCGAAAACGCGTTTTAAGCATGCACATGCATCTTTTGGTAGACGAGATTGAAGTTTTCTGCAAAACCACAAGATGTGCATGCAAATGGTGCTTTTCGCAGAACGCGCACGTGGATTTCTACCAAACAACGTGCTAAGCATGCCGATGCTGCTCTTTTTAGCACCCGCGCACGGATTCGTGCGAAAACGCGTTTTAAGCATGCACATGCATCTTTTGGTAGACGAGATTGAAGTTTTCTGCAAAACCACAAGATGTGCATGCAAATGGTGCTTTTCGCAGAACGCGCACGTGGATTTCTATCAAACAACGTGCTCAGCATGCCGATGCTGCTCTTTTTAGCACCCGCGCACGGATTCGTGCGAAAACGCGTTTTAAGCATGCACCTGCATCTTTTGGTAGACGAGATTGAAGTTTTCTGAGAAACCACAAGATGTGCATGCAAATGGTGCTTTTGGCAGAACGCGCACGTGGATTTCTACCAAACGACGTTCTAAGCATGCCGATGCTGCTCTTTTTAGCACCCGCGCACGGATTCGCGCGAAAACGCGTTTTAGCATGCACATGCATCTTTTGGTAGACGCGGATGAAGTTTTCTGCAAAACCACAAGATGTGCATGCAAATGGTGCTTTTGGCAGAACGCGCACGTGGATTTCTACCAAGCGACGTGCTAAGCATGCCCATGCTGCTCTTTTTAGCACCCGCGCACGGATTTGTGCGAAAACGCGTTTTAAGCATGCGCATGCATCTTTTGGTAGACGCGGATGAAGTTTTCTGCAAAACCACAAGATGTGCATGCAAATGGTGCTCTTGGCAGAACGCGCACGTGGATTTCTACCAAACGACGTGCTAAGCATGCCGATGCTGCTCTTTTTAGCACCCGCGCACGGATTTGTGCGAAAACGCGTTTTAAGCATGCACATGCATCTTTTGGTAGACGAGATTGAAGTTTTCTGCAAAACCACAAGATGTGCATGCGGGTGCTTTTCGCAGAACGCGCACGTGGATTTCTACCAAACAACGTGCTAAGCATGCCGATGCTGCTCTTTTTAGCACCCGCGCACGGATTCGTGCGAAAACGCGTTTTAAGCATGCACATGCATCTTTTGGTAGACGAGATTGAAGTTTTCTGCAAAAGCACAAGATGTGCATGCAAATGGTGCTTTTCGCAGAACGCGCACGTGGATTTCTACCAAACAACGTGCTCAGCATGCCGATGCTGCTCTTTTTAGCACCCGCGCACGGATTCGTGCGAAAACGCGTTTTAAGCATGCGCATGCATCTTTTGGTAGACGAGATTGAAGTTTTCTCCAAAACCACAAGATGTGCATGCAAATGGTGCTTTTGGCAGAACGCGCACGTGGATTTCTACCAAACGACGTGCTAAGCATGCCGATGCTGCTCTTTTTAGCACCCGCGCACGGATTCGCGCGAAAACGCGTTTTAAGCATGCACATGCATCTTTTGGTAGACGCGGATTAAGTTTTCTGCAAAACCACAAGATGTGCATGCAAATGGTGCTTTTGGCAGAACGCGCACGTGGATTTCTACCAAACGACGTGCTAAGCACGCCGATGCTGCTCTTTTTAGCACCCGCGCACGGATTTGTGCGAAAACGCGTTTTAAGCATGCACATGCATCTTTTGGTAGACGAGATTGAAGTTTTCTGCAAAACCACAAGATGTGCATGCAAATGGTGCTTTTCGCAGAACGCGCACGTGGATTTCTACCAAACAACGTGCTAAGCATGCCGATGCTGCTCTTTTTAGCACCCGCGCACGGATTCGTGCGAAAACGCGTTTTAAGCATGCACATGCATCTTTTGGTAGACGCGGATGAAGTTTTCTGCAAAACCACAAGATGTGCATGCAAATGGTGCTTTTGGCAGAACGCGCACGTGGATTTCTACCAAACGACGTGCTAAGCATGCCGATGCTGTTCTTTTTAGCACCCGCGCACGGATTCGTGCGAAAACGCGTTTTAAGCATGCACATGCATCTTTTGGTAGACGCGGATGAAGTTTTCTGCAAAACCACAAGATGTGCATGCAAATGGTGCTCTTGGCAGAACGCGCACGTGGATTTCTACCAAACGACGTGCTAAGCATGCCGATGCTGCTCTTTTTAGCACCCGCGCACGGATTTGTGCGAAAACGCGTTTTAAGCATGCACATGCATCTTTTGGTAGACGAGATTGAAGTTTTCTGCAAAACCACAAGATGTGCATGCAAATGGTGCTTTTCGCAGAACGCGCACGTGGATTTCTACCAAACAACGTGCTAAGCATGCCGATGCTGCTCTTTTTAGCACCCGCGCACGGATTCGTGCGAAAACGCGTTTTAAGCATGCACATGCATCTTTTGGTAGACGAGATTGAAGTTTTCTGCAAAACCACAAGATGTGCATGCAAATGGTGCTTTTCGCAGAACGCGCACGTGGATTTCTACCAAACAACGTGCTCAGCATGCCGATGCTGCTCTTTTTAGCACCCGCGCACGGATACGTGCGAAAACGCGTTTTAAGCATGCACACGCATCTTTTGGTAGACGAGATTGAAGTTTTCTGCAAAACCACAAGATGTGCATGCAAATGGTGCTTTTGGCAGAACGCGCACGTGGATTTCTACCAAACGACGTTCTAAGCATGCCGATGCTGCTCTTTTTAGCACCCGCGCACGGATTCGCGCGAAAACGCGTTTTAAGCATGCACATGCATCTTTTGGTAGACGCGGATGAAGTTTTCTGCAAAACCACAAGATGTGCATGCAAATGGTGCTTTTGGCAGAACGCGCACGTGGATTTCTACCAAGCGACGTGCTAAGCATGCCCATGCTGCTCTTTTTAGCACCCGCGCACGGATTTGTGCGAAAACGCGTTTTTAGCATGCACATGCATCTTTTGGTAGACGAGATTGAAGTTTTCTGCAAAACCACAAGATGTGCATGCAAATGGTGCTTTTCGCAGAACGCGCACGTGGATTTCTACCAAACAACGTGCTAAGCATGCCGATGCTGCTCTTTTTAGCACCCGCGCACGGATTCGTGCGAAAACGCGTTTTAAGCATGCACATGCATCTTTTGGTAGACGAGATTGAAGTTTTCTGCAAAAGCACAAGATGTGCATGCAAATGGTGCTTTTCGCAGAACGCACACGTGGATTTCTACCAAACAACGTGCTCAGCATGCCGATGCTGCTCTTTTTAGCATCCGCGCACGGATTCGTGCGAAAACGCGTTTTAAGCATGCACATGCATCTTTTGGTAGACGAGATTGAAGTTTTCTGCAAAACCACAAGATGTGCATGCAAATGGTGCTTTTCGCAGAACGCGCACGTGGATTTCTACCAAACAACGTGCTAAGCATGCCGATGCTGCTCTTTTTAGCACCCGCGAGCGGATTCGTGCGAAAACGCGTTTTAAGCATGCACATGCATCTTTTGGTAGACGAGATTGAAGTTTTCTGCAAAACCACAAGATGTGCATGCAAATGGTGCTTTTCGCAGAACGCGCACGTGGATTTCTACCAAACAACGTGCTAAGCATGCCGATGCTGCTCTTTTTAGCACCCGCGCACGGATTTGTGCGAAAAACGCGTTTTAAGCATGCACATGCATCTTTTGGTAGACGCGGATGAAGTTTTCTGCAAAACCACAAGATGTGCATGCAAATGGTGCTCTTGGCAGAACGCGCACGTGGATTTCTACCAAACGACGTGCTAAGCATGCCGATGCTGCTCTTTTTAGCACCCGCGCACGGATTTGTGCGACAACGCGTTTTAAGCATGCACATGCATCTTTTGGTAGACGAGATTAAAGTTTTCTGCAAAAGCACAAGATGTGCATGCAAATGGTGCTTTTCGCAGAACGCGCACGTGTATTTCTACCAAACAACGTGCTCAGCATGCCGATGCTGCTCTTTTTAGCACCCGCGCACGGATTCGCGCGAAAACGCGTTTTAAGCATGCACATGCATCTTTTGGTAGACGCGGATGAAGTTTTCTGCAAAACCACAAGATGTGCATGCAAATGGTGCTTTTGGCAGAACGCGCACGTGGATTTCTACGAAGCGACGTGCTAAGCATGCCCATGCTGCTCTTTTTAGCACCCGCGCACGGATTTGTGCGAAAACGCGTTTTAAGCATGCACATGCATCTTTTGGTAGACGAGATTGAAGTTTTCTGCAAAACCACAAGATGTGCATGCAAATGGTGCTTTTCGCAGAACGCGCACGTGGATTTCTACCAAACAACGTGCTAAGCATGCCGATGCTGCTCTTTTTAGCACCCGCGCACGGATTCGTGCGAAAACGCGTTTTAAGCATGCACATGGATCTTTTGGTAGACGAGATTGAAGTTTTCTGCAAAACCACAAGATGTGCATGCAAATGGTGCTTTTCGCAGAACGCGCTCGTGGATTTTCTACCAAACAACGTGCTCAGCATGCCGATGCTGCTCTTTTTAGCACCCGCGCACGGATTCGTGCGAAAACGCGTTTTAAGCATGCACATGCATCTTTTGGTAGACGAGATTGAAGTTTTCTGCAAAACCACAAGATGTGCATGCAAATGGTGCTTTTGGCAGAACGCGCACGTGGATTTCTACCAAACGACGTTCTAAGCATGCCGATGCTGCTCTTTTTAGCACCCGCGCACGGATTCGTGCGAAAACGCGTTTTAAACATGCACATGCATCTTTTGGTAGACGCGGATGAAGTTTTCTGCAAAACCACAAGATGTGCATGCAAATGGTGCTTTTGGCAGAACGCGCACGTGGATTTCTACCAAGCGACGTGCTAAGCATGCCCATGCTGCTCTTTTTAGCACCCGCGCACGGATTTGTGCGAAAACGCGTTTTAAGCATGCACATGCATCTTTTGGTAGACGAGATTGAAGTTTTCTGCAAAACCAGAAGATGTGCATGCAAATGGTGCTTTTCGCAGAACGCGCACGTGGATTTCTACCAAACAACGTGCTAAGCATGCAGATGCTGCTCTTTTTAGCACCCGCGCACGAATTCGTGCGAAAACGCGTTTTAAGCATGCACATGCATCTTTTGGTAGACGAGATTGAAGTTTTCTGCAAAAGCACAAGATGTGCATGCAAATGGTGCTTTTCGCAGAACGCGCACGTGGATTTCTACCAAACAACGTGCTAAGCATGCCGATGCTGCTCTTTTTAGCACCCGCGCACGGATTCGTGCGAAAACGCGTTTTAAGCATGCACATGCATCTTTTGGTAGACGCGGATGAAGTTTTCTGCAAAACCACAAGATGTGCATGCAAATGGTGCTTTTGGCAGAACGCGCACGTGGATTTCTACCAAACGACGTGCTAAGCATGCCGATGCTGTTCTTTTTAGCACCCGCGCACGGATTCGTGCGAAAACGCGTTTTAAGCATGCACATGCATCTTTTGGTAGACGCGGATGAAGTTTTCTGCAAAACCACAAGATGTGCATGCAAATGGTGCTCTTGGCAGAACGCGCACGTGGATTTCTTCCAAACGACGTGCTAAGCATGCCGATGCTGCTCTTTTTAGCACCCGCGCACGGATTTGTGCGAAAACGCGTTTTAAGCATGCACATGCATCTTTTGGTAGACGAGATTGAAGTTTTCTGCAAAACCACAAGATGTGCATGCAAATGGTGCTTTTCGCAGAACGCGCACGTGGATTTCTACCAAACAACGTGCTAAGCATGCCGATGCTGCTCTTTTTAGCACCCGCGCACGGATTCGTGCGAAAACGCGTTTTAAGCATGCACATGCATCTTTTGGTAGACGAGATTGAAGTTTTCTGCAAAACCACAAGATGTGCATGCAAATGGTGCTTTTCGCAGAACGCGCACGTGGATTTCTACCAAACAACGTGCTCAGCATGCCGATGCTGCTCTTTTTAGCACCCGCGCACGGATTCGTGCGAAAACGCGTTTTAAGCATGCACATGCATCTTTTGGTAGACGAGATTGAAGTTTTCTGCAAAACCACAAGATGTGCATGCAAATGGTGCTTTTGGCAGAACGCGCACGTGGATTTCTACCAAACGACGTTCTAAGCATGCCGATGCTGCTCTTTTTAGCACCCGCGCACGGATTCGCGCGAAAACGCGTTTTAAGCATGCACATGCATCTTTTGGTAGACGCGGATGAAGTTTTCTGCAAAACCACAAGATGTGCATGCAAATGGTGCTTTTGGCAGAACGCGCACGTGGATTTCTACCAAGCGACGTGCTAAGCATGCCCATGCTGCTCTTTTTAGCACCCGCGCACGGATTCGTGCGAAAACGCGTTTTAAGCATGCGCATGCATCTTTTGGTAGACGAGATTGAAGTTTTCTGCAAAACCACAAGATGTGCATGCAAATGGTGCTTTTGGCAGAACGCGCACGTGGATTTCTACCAAACAACGTGCTCAGCATGCCGATGCTGCTCTTTTTAGCACCCGCGCACGGATTCGTGCGAAAACGCGTTTTAAGCATGCACATGCATCTTTTGGTAGACGAGATTGAAGTTTTCTGCAAAACCACAAGATGTGCATGCAAATGGTGCTTTTGGCAGAACGCGCACGTGGATTTCTACCAAACGACGTTCTAAGCATGCCGATGCTGCTCTTTTTAGCACCCGCGCACGGATTCGTGCGAAAACGCGTTTTAAGCATGCACATGCATCTTTTGGTAGACGAGATTGAAGTTTTCTGCAAAAGCACAAGATGTGCATGCAAATGGTGCTTTTCGCAGAACGCGCACGTGGATTTCTACCAAACAACGTGCTAAGCATGCCGATGCTGCTCTTTTTAGCACCCGCGCACGGATTCGTGCGAAAACGCGTTTTAAGCATGCACATGCATCTTTTGGTAGACGCGGATGAAGTTTTCTGCAAAACCACAAGATGTGCATGCAAATGGTGCTTTTGGCAGAACGCGCACGTGGATTTCTACCAAACGACGTGCTAAGCATGCCGATGCTGTTCTTTTTAGCACCCGCGCACGGATTCGTGCGAAAACGCGTTTTAAGCATGCACATGCATCTTTTGGTAGACGCGGATGAGGTTTTCTGCAAAACCACAAGATGTGCATGCAAATGGTGCTCTTGGCAGAACGCGCACGTGGATGTCTTCCAAACGACGTGCTAAGCATGCCGATGCTGCTCTTTTTAGCACCCGCGCACGGATTTGTGCGAAAACGCGTTTTAAGCATGCACATGCATCTTTTGGTAGACGAGATTGAAGTTTTCTGCAAAACCACAAGATGTGCATGCAAATGGTGCTTTTCGCAGAACGCGCACGTGGATTTCTACCAAACAACGTGCTAAGCATGCCGATGCTGCTCTTTTTAGCACCCGCGCACGGATTCGTGCGAAAACGCGTTTTAAGCATGCACATGCATCTTTTGGTAGACGAGATTGAAGTTTTCTGCAAAACCACAAGATGTGCATGCAAATGGTGCTTTTCGCAGAACGCGCACGTGGATTTCTACCAAACAACGTGCTCAGCATGCCGATGCTGCTCTTTTTAGCACCCGCGCACGGATTCGTGCGAAAACGCGTTTTAAGCATGCACATGCATCTTTTGGTAGACGAGATTGAAGTTTTCTGCAAAACCACAAGATGTGCATGCAAATGGTGCTTTTGGCAGAACGCGCACGTGGATTTCTACCAAACGACGTTCTAAGCATGCCGATGCTGCTCTTTTTAGCACCCGCGCACGGATTCGCGCGAAAACGCGTTTTAAGCATGCACATGCATCTTTTGGTAGACGCGGATGAAGTTTTCTGCAAAACCACAAGATGTGCATGCAAATGGTGCTTTTGGCAGAACGCGCACGTTGATTTCTACCAAGCGACGTGCTAAGCATGCCCATGCTGCTCTTTTTAGCACCCGCGCACGGATTCGTGCGAAAACGCGTTTTAAGCATGCGCATGCATCTTTTGGTAGACGAGATTGAAGTTTTCTGCAAAACCACAAGATGTGCATGCAAATGGTGCTTTTGGCAGAACGCGCACGTGGATTTCTACCAAACGACGTGCTAAGCATGCCGATGCTGCTCTTTTTAGCACCCGCGCACGGATTCGCGCGAAAACGCGTTTTAAGCATGCACATGCATCTTTTGGTAGACGCGGATTAAGTTTTCTGCAAAACCACAAGATGTGCATGCAAATGGTGCTTTTGGCAGAACGCGCACGTGGATTTCTACCAAACGACGTGCTAAGCACGCCGATGCTGCTCTTTTTAGCACCCGCGCACGGATTTGTGCGAAAACGCGTTTTAAGCATGCACATGCATCTTTTAGGAGACGAGATTGAAGTTTTCTGCAAAACCACAAGATGTGCATGCAAATGGTGCTTTTCGCAGAACGCGCACGTGGATTTCTACCAAACAACGTGCTAAGCATGCCGATGCTGCTCTTTTTAGCACCCGCGCACGGATTCGTGCGAAAACGCGTTTTAAGCATGCACATGCATCTTTTGGTAGACGCGGATGAAGTTTTCTGCAAAACCACATGTGCATGCAAATGGTGCTCTTGGCAGAACGCGCACGTGGATTTCTACCAAAGGACGTGCTAAGCATGCCGATGCTGCTCTTTTTAGCACCCGCGCACGGATTTGTGCGAAAACGCGTTTTAAGCATGCACATGCATCTTTTGGTAGACGAGATTGAAGTTTTCTGCAAAACCACAAGATGTGCATGCAAATGGTGCTTTTCGCAGAACGCGCACGTGGATTTCTACCAAACAACGTGCTAAGCATGCCGATGCTGCTCTTTTTAGCACCCGCGCACGGATTCGTGCGAAAACGCGTTTTAAGCATGCACATGCATCTTTTGGTAGACGTGATTGAAGTTTTCTGCAAAACCACAAGATGTGCATGCAAATGGTGCTTTTCGCAGAACGCGCACGTGGATTTCTACCAAACAACGTGCTCAGCATGCCGATGCTGCTCTTTTTAGCACCCGCGCACGGATTCGTGCGAAAACGCGTTTTAAGCATGCACATGCATCTTTTGGTAGACGAGATTGAAGTTTTCTGCAAAACCACAAGATGTGCATGCAAATGGTGCTTTTCGCAGAACGCGCACGTGGATTTCTACCAAACAACGTGCTCAGCATGCCGATGCTGCTCTTTTTAGCACCCGCGCACGGATTCGTGCGAAAACGCGTTTTAAGCATGCACATGCATCTTTTGGTAGACGAGATTGAAGTTTTCTGCAAAACCACAAGATGTGCATGCAAATGGTGCTTTTGGCAGAACGCGCACGTGGATTTCTACCAAACGACGTTCTAAGCATGCCGATGCTGCTCTTTTTAGCACCCGCGCACGGATTCGCGCGAAAACGCGTTTTAAGCATGCACATGCATCTTTTGGTAGACGCGGATGAAGTTTTCTGCAAAACCACAAGATGTGCATGCAAATGGTGCTTTTGGCAGAACGCGCACGTGGATTTCTACCAAGCGACGTGCTAAGCATGCCCATGCTGCTCTTTTTAGCACCCGCGCACGGATTCGTGCGAAAACGCGTTTTAAGCATGCGCATGCATCTTTTGGTAGACGAGATTGAAGTTTTCTGCAAAACCACAAGATGTGCATGCAAATGGTGCTTTTGGCAGAACGCGCACGTGGATTTCTACCAAACGACGTGCTAAGCATGCCGATGCTGCTCTTTTTAGCACCCGCGCACGGATTCGCGCGAAAACGCGTTTTAAGCATGCACATGCATCTTTTGGTAGACGCGGATTAAGTTTTCTGCAAAACCACAAGATGTGCATGCAAATGGTGCTTTTGGCAGAACGCGCACGTGGATTTCTACCAAACGACGTGCTAAGCACGCCGATGCTGCTCTTTTTAGCACCCGCGCACGGATTTGTGCGAAAACGCGTTTTAAGCATGCACATGCATCTTTTAGGAGACGAGATTGAAGTTTTCTGCAAAACCACAAGATGTGCATGCAAATGGTGCTTTTCGCAGAACGCGCACGTGGATTTCTACCAAACAACGTGCTAAGCATGCCGATGCTGCTCTTTTTAGCACCCGCGCACGGATTCGTGCGAAAACGCGTTTTAAGCATGCACATGCATCTTTTGGTAGACGCGGATGAAGTTTTCTGCAAAACCACAAGATGTGCATGCAAATGGTGCTTTTGGCAGAACGCGCACGTGGATTTCTACCAAACGACGTGCTAAGCATGCCGATGCTGTTCTTTTTAGCACCCGCGCACGGATTCGTGCGAAAACGCGTTTTAAGCATGCACATGCATCTTTTGGTAGACGCGGATGAAGTTTTCTGCAAAACCACATGTGCATGCAAATGGTGCTCTTGGCAGAACGCGCACGTGGATTTCTACCAAAGGACGTGCTAAGCATGCCGATGCTGCTCTTTTTAGCACCCGCGCACGGATTCGTGCGAAAACGCGTTTTAAGCATGCACATGCATCTTTTGGTAGACGAGATTGAAGTTTTCTGCAAAACCACAAGATGTGCATGCAAATGGTGCTTTTCGCAGAACGCGCACGTGGATTTCTACCAAACAACGTGCTAAGCATGCCGATGCTGCTCTTTTTAGCACCCGCGCACGGATTCGTGCGAAAACGCGTTTTAAGCATGCGCATGCATCTTTTGGTAGACGAGATTGAAGTTTTCTGCAAAACCACAAGATGTGCATGCAAATGGTGCTTTTGGCAGAACGCGCACGTGGATTTCTACCAAACGACGTGCTAAGCATGCCGATGCTGCTCTTTTTAGCACCCGCGCACGGATTCGCGCGAAAACGCGTTTTAAGCATGCACATGCATCTTTTGGTAGACGCGGATTAAGTTTTCTGCAAAACCACAAGATGTGCATGCAAATGGTGCTTTTGGCAGAACGCGCACGTGGATTTCTACCAAACGACGTGCTAAGCACGCCGATGCTGCTCTTTTTAGCACCCGCGCACGGATTTGTGCGAAAACGCGTTTTAGGCACGCACATGCATCTTTTAGGAGACGAGATTGAAGTTTTCTGCAAAACCACAAGATGTGCATGCAAATGGTGCTTTTCGCAGAACGCGCACGTGGATTTCTACCAAACAACGTGCTAAGCATGCCGATGCTGCTCTTTTTAGCACCCGCGCACGGATTCGTGCGAAAACGCGTTTTAAGCATGCACATGCATCTTTTGGTAGACGCGGATGAAGTTTTCTGCAAAACCACATGTGCATGCAAATGGTGCTCTTGGCAGAACGCGCACGTGGATTTCTACCAAAGGACGTGCTAAGCATGCCGATGCTGCTCTTTTTAGCACCCGCGCACGGATTTGTGCGAAAACGCGTTTTAAGCATGCACATGCATCTTTTGGTAGACGAGATTGAAGTTTTCTGCAAAACCACAAGATGTGCATGCAAATGGTGCTTTTCGCAGAACGCGCACGTGGATTTCTACCAAACAACGTGCTAAGCATGCCGATGCTGCTCTTTTTAGCACCCGCGCACGGATTCGTGCGAAAACGCGTTTTAAGCATGCACATGCATCTTTTGGTAGACGAGATTGAAGTTTTCTGCAAAACCACAAGATGTGCATGCAAATGGTGCTTTTCGCAGAACGCGCACGTGGATTTCTACCAAACAACGTGCTCAGCATGCCGATGCTGCTCTTTTTAGCACCCGCGCACGGATTCGTGCGAAAACGCGTTTTAAGCATGCACATGCATCTTTTGGTAGACGAGATTGAAGTTTTCTGCAAAACCACAAGATGTGCATGCAAATGGTGCTTTTCGCAGAACGCGCACGTGGATTTCTACCAAACAACGTGCTCAGCATGCCGATGCTGCTCTTTTTAGCACCCGCGCACGGATTCGTGCGAAAACGCGTTTTAAGCATGCACATGCATCTTTTGGTAGACGAGATTGAAGTTTTCTGCAAAACCACAAGATGTGCATGCAAATGGTGCTTTTGGCAGAACGCGCACGTGGATTTCTACCAAACGACGTTCTAAGCATGCCGATGCTGCTCTTTTTAGCACCCGCGCACGGATTCGCGCGAAAACGCGTTTTAAGCATGCACATGCATCTTTTGGTAGACGCGGATGAAGTTTTCTGCAAAACCACAAGATGTGCATGCAAATGGTGCTTTTGGCAGAACGCGCACGTGGATTTCTACCAAGCGACGTGCTAAGCATGCCCATGCTGCTCTTTTTAGCACCCGCGCACGGATTCGTGCGAAAACGCGTTTTAAGCATGCGCATGCATCTTTTGGTAGACGAGATTGAAGTTTTCTGCAAAACCACAAGATGTGCATGCAAATGGTGCTTTTGGCAGAACGCGCACGTGGATTTCTACCAAACGACGTGCTAAGCATGCCGATGCTGCTCTTTTTAGCACCCGCGCACGGATTCGCGCGAAAACGCGTTTTAAGCATGCACATGCATCTTTTGGTAGACGCGGATTAAGTTTTCTGCAAAACCACAAGATGTGCATGCAAATGGTGCTTTTGGCAGAACGCGCACGTGGATTTCTACCAAACGACGTGCTAAGCACGCCGATGCTGCTCTTTTTAGCACCCGCGCACGGATTTGTGCGAAAACGCGTTTTAAGCATGCACATGCATCTTTTAGGAGACGAGATTGAAGTTTTCTGCAAAACCACAAGATGTGCATGCAAATGGTGCTTTTCGCAGAACGCGCACGTGGATTTCTACCAAACAACGTGCTAAGCATGCCGATGCTGCTCTTTTTAGCACCCGCGCACGGATTCGTGCGAAAACGCGTTTTAAGCATGCGCATGCATCTTTTGGTAGACGAGATTGAAGTTTTCTGCAAAACCACAAGATGTGCATGCAAATGGTGCTTTTGGCAGAACGCGCACGTGGATTTCTACCAAACAACGTGCTAAGCATGCAGATGCTGCTCTTTTTAGCACCCGCGCACGAATTCGTGCGAAAACGCGTTTTAAGCATGCACATGCATCTTTTGGTAGACGAGATTGAAGTTTTCTGCAAAAGCACAAGATGTGCATGCAAATGGTGCTTTTCGCAGAACGCGCACGTGGATTTCTTCCAAACGACGTGCTAAGCATGCCGATGCTGCTCTTTTTAGCACCCGCGCACGGATTTGTGCGAAAACGCGTTTTAAGCATGCACATGCATCTTTTGGTAGACGAGATTGAAGTTTTCTGCAAAACCACAAGATGTGCATGCAAATGGTGCTTTTCGCAGAACGCGCACGTGGATTTCTACCAAACAACGTGCTAAGCATGCCGATGCTGCTCTTTTTAGCACCCGCGCACGGATTCGTGCGAAAACGCGTTTTAAGCATGCACATGCATCTTTTGGTAGACGAGATTGAAGTTTTCTGCAAAACCACAAGATGTGCATGCAAATGGTGCTTTTCGCAGAACGCGCACGTGGATTTCTACCAAACAACGTGCTCAGCATGCCGATGCTGCTCTTTTTAGCACCCGCGCACGGATTCGTGCGAAAACGCGTTTTAAGCATGCACATGCATCTTTTGGTAGACGAGATTGAAGTTTTCTGCAAAACCACAAGATGTGCATGCAAATGGTGCTTTTGGCAGAACGCGCACGTGGATTTCTACCAAACGACGTTCTAAGCATGCCGATGCTGCTCTTTTTAGCACCCGCGCACGGATTCGCGCGAAAACGCGTTTTAAGCATGCACATGCATCTTTTGGTAGACGCGGATGAAGTTTTCTGCAAAACCACAAGATGTGCATGCAAATGGTGCTTTTGGCAGAACGCGCACGTGGATTTCTACCAAGCGACGTGCTAAGCATGCCCATGCTGCTCTTTTTAGCACCCGCGCACGGATTCGTGCGAAAACGCGTTTTAAGCATGCGCATGCATCTTTTGGTAGACGAGATTGAAGTTTTCTGCAAAACCACAAGATGTGCATGCAAATGGTGCTTTTGGCAGAACGCGCACGTGGATTTCTACCAAACAACGTGCTCAGCATGCCGATGCTGCTCTTTTTAGCACCCGCGCACGGATTCGTGCGAAAACGCGTTTTAAGCATGCACATGCATCTTTTGGTAGACGAGATTGAAGTTTTCTGCAAAACCACAAGATGTGCATGCAAATGGTGCTTTTGGCAGAACGCGCACGTGGATTTCTACCAAACGACGTTCTAAGCATGCCGATGCTGCTCTTTTTAGCACCCGCGCACGGATTCGTGCGAAAACGCGTTTTAAGCATGCACATGCATCTTTTGGTAGACGAGATTGAAGTTTTCTGCAAAAGCACAAGATGTGCATGCAAATGGTGCTTTTCGCAGAACGCGCACGTGGATTTCTACCAAACAACGTGCTAAGCATGCCGATGCTGCTCTTTTTAGCACCCGCGCACGGATTCGTGCGAAAACGCGTTTTAAGCATGCACATGCATCTTTTGGTAGACGCGGATGAAGTTTTCTGCAAAACCACAAGATGTGCATGCAAATGGTGCTTTTGGCAGAACGCGCACGTGGATTTCTACCAAACGACGTGCTAAGCATGCCGATGCTGTTCTTTTTAGCACCCGCGCACGGATTCGTGCGAAAACGCGTTTTAAGCATGCACATGCATCTTTTGGTAGACGCGGATGAAGTTTTCTGCAAAACCACAAGATGTGCATGCAAATGGTGCTCTTGGCAGAACGCGCACGTGGATGTCTTCCAAACGACGTGCTAAGCATGCCGATGCTGCTCTTTTTAGCACCCGCGCACGGATTTGTGCGAAAACGCGTTTTAAGCATGCACATGCATCTTTTGGTAGACGAGATTGAAGTTTTCTGCAAAACCACAAGATGTGCATGCAAATGGTGCTTTTCGCAGAACGCGCACGTGGATTTCTACCAAACAACGTGCTAAGCATGCCGATGCTGCTCTTTTTAGCACCCGCGCACGGATTCGTGCGAAAACGCGTTTTAAGCATGCACATGCATCTTTTGGTAGACGAGATTGAAGTTTTCTGCAAAACCACAAGATGTGCATGCAAATGGTGCTTTTCGCAGAACGCGCACGTGGATTTCTACCAAACAACGTGCTCAGCATGCCGATGCTGCTCTTTTTAGCACCCGCGCACGGATTCGTGCGAAAACGCGTTTTAAGCATGCACATGCATCTTTTGGTAGACGAGATTGAAGTTTTCTGCAAAACCACAAGATGTGCATGCAAATGGTGCTTTTGGCAGAACGCGCACGTGGATTTCTACCAAACGACGTTCTAAGCATGCCGATGCTGCTCTTTTTAGCACCCGCGCACGGATTCGCGCGAAAACGCGTTTTAAGCATGCACATGCATCTTTTGGTAGACGCGGATGAAGTTTTCTGCAAAACCACAAGATGTGCATGCAAATGGTGCTTTTGGCAGAACGCGCACGTGGATTTCTACCAAGCGACGTGCTAAGCATGCCCATGCTGCTCTTTTTAGCACCCGCGCACGGATTCGTGCGAAAACGCGTTTTAAGCATGCGCATGCATCTTTTGGTAGACGAGATTGAAGTTTTCTGCAAAACCACAAGATGTGCATGCAAATGGTGCTTTTGGCAGAACGCGCACGTGGATTTCTACCAAACGACGTGCTAAGCATGCCGATGCTGCTCTTTTTAGCACCCGCGCACGGATTCGCGCGAAAACGCGTTTTAAGCATGCACATGCATCTTTTGGTAGACGCGGATTAAGTTTTCTGCAAAACCACAAGATGTGCATGCAAATGGTGCTTTTGGCAGAACGCGCACGTGGATTTCTACCAAACGACGTGCTAAGCACGCCGATGCTGCTCTTTTTAGCACCCGCGCACGGATTTGTGCGAAAACGCGTTTTAAGCATGCACATGCATCTTTTAGGAGACGAGATTGAAGTTTTCTGCAAAACCACAAGATGTGCATGCAAATGGTGCTTTTCGCAGAACGCGCACGTGGATTTCTACCAAACAACGTGCTAAGCATGCCGATGCTGCTCTTTTTAGCACCCGCGCACGGATTCGTGCGAAAACGCGTTTTAAGCATGCACATGCATCTTTTGGTAGACGCGGATGAAGTTTTCTGCAAAACCACATGTGCATGCAAATGGTGCTCTTGGCAGAACGCGCACGTGGATTTCTACCAAAGGACGTGCTAAGCATGCCGATGCTGCTCTTTTTAGCACCCGCGCACGGATTTGTGCTAAAACGCGTTTTAAGCATGCACATGCATCTTTTGGTAGACGAGATTGAAGTTTTCTGCAAAACCACAAGATGTGCATGCAAATGGTGCTTTTCGCAGAACGCGCACGTGGATTTCTACCAAACAACGTGCTAAGCATGCCGATGCTGCTCTTTTTAGCACCCGCGCACGGATTCGTGCGAAAACGCGTTTTAAGCATGCACATGCATCTTTTGGTAGACGAGATTGAAGTTTTCTGCAAAACCACATGTGCATGCAAATGGTGCTCTTGGCAGAACGCGCACGTGGATTTCTACCAAAGGACGTGCTAAGCATGCCGATGCTGCTCTTTTTAGCACCCGCGCACGGATTTGTGCTAAAACGCGTTTTAAGCATGCACATGCATCTTTTGGTAGACGAGATTGAAGTTTTCTGCAAAACCACAAGATGTGCATGCAAATGGTGCTTTTCGCAGAACGCGCACGTGGATTTCTACCAAACAACGTGCTAAGCATGCCGATGCTGCTCTTTTTAGCACCCGCGCACGGATTCGTGCGAAAACGCGTTTTAAGCATGCACATGCATCTTTTGGTAGACGAGATTGAAGTTTTCTGCAAAACCACAAGATGTGCATGCAAATGGTGCTTTTCGCAGAACGCGCACGTGCATTTCTACCAAACAACGTGCTCAGCATGCCGATGCTGCTCTTTTTAGCACCCGCGCACGGATTCGTGCGAAAACGCGTTTTAAGCATGCACATGCATCTTTTGGTAGACGAGATTGAAGTTTTCTGCAAAACCACAAGATGTGCATGCAAATGGTGCTTTTCGCAGAACGCGCACGTGGATTTCTACCAAACAACGTGCTCAGCATGCCGATGCTGCTCTTTTTAGCACCCGCGCACGGATTCGTGCGAAAACGCGTTTTAAGCATGCACATGCATCTTTTGGTAGACGAGATTGAAGTTTTCTGCAAAACCACAAGATGTGCATGCAAATGGTGCTTTTGGCAGAACGCGCACGTGGATTTCTACCAAACGACGTTCTAAGCATGCCGATGCTGCTCTTTTTAGCACCCGCGCACGGATTCGCGCGAAAACGCGTTTTAAGCATGCACATGCATCTTTTGGTAGACGAGATTGAAGTTTTCTGCAAAACCACAAGATGTGCATGCAAATGGTGCTTTTGGCAGAACGCGCACGTGGATTTCTACCAAACGACGTTCTAAGCATGCCGATGCTGCTCTTTTTAGCACCCGCGCACGGATTCGTGCGAAAACGCGTTTTAAGCATGCACATGCATCTTTTGGTAGACGAGATTGAAGTTTTCTGCAAAAGCACAAGATGTGCATGCAAATGGTGCTTTTCGCAGAACGCGCACGTGGATTTCTACCAAACAACGTGCTAAGCATGCCGATGCTGCTCTTTTTAGCACCCGCGCACGGATTCGTGCGAAAACGCGTTTTAAGCATGCACATGCATCTTTTGGTAGACGCGGATGAAGTTTTCTGCAAAACCACAAGATGTGCATGCAAATGGTGCTTTTGGCAGAACGCGCACGTGGATTTCTACCAAACGACGTGCTAAGCATGCCGATGCTGTTCTTTTTAGCACCCGCGCACGGATTCGTGCGAAAACGCGTTTTAAGCATGCACATGCATCTTTTGGTAGACGCGGATGAAGTTTTCTGCAAAACCACAAGATGTGCATGCAAATGGTGCTCTTGGCAGAACGCGCACGTGGATGTCTTCCAAACGACGTGCTAAGCATGCCGATGCTGCTCTTTTTAGCACCCGCGCACGGATTTGTGCGAAAACGCGTTTTAAGCATGCACATGCATCTTTTGGTAGACGAGATTGAAGTTTTCTGCAAAACCACAAGATGTGCATGCAAATGGTGCTTTTCGCAGAACGCGCACGTGGATTTCTACCAAACAACGTGCTAAGCATGCCGATGCTGCTCTTTTTAGCACCCGCGCACGGATTCGTGCGAAAACGCGTTTTAAGCATGCACATGCATCTTTTGGTAGACGAGATTGAAGTTTTCTGCAAAACCACAAGATGTGCATGCAAATGGTGCTTTTCGCAGAACGCGCACGTGGATTTCTACCAAACAACGTGCTCAGCATGCCGATGCTGCTCTTTTTAGCACCCGCGCACGGATTCGTGCGAAAACGCGTTTTAAGCATGCACATGCATCTTTTGGTAGACGAGATTGAAGTTTTCTGCAAAACCACAAGATGTGCATGCAAATGGTGCTTTTGGCAGAACGCGCACGTGGATTTCTACCAAACGACGTTCTAAGCATGCCGATGCTGCTCTTTTTAGCACCCGCGCACGGATTCGCGCGAAAACGCGTTTTAAGCATGCACATGCATCTTTTGGTAGACGCGGATGAAGTTTTCTGCAAAACCACAAGATGTGCATGCAAATGGTGCTTTTGGCAGAACGCGCACGTGGATTTCTACCAAGCGACGTGCTAAGCATGCCCATGCTGCTCTTTTTAGCACCCGCGCACGGATTCGTGCGAAAACGCGTTTTAAGCATGCGCATGCATCTTTTGGTAGACGAGATTGAAGTTTTCTGCAAAACCACAAGATGTGCATGCAAATGGTGCTTTTGGCAGAACGCGCACGTGGATTTCTACCAAACGACGTGCTAAGCATGCCGATGCTGCTCTTTTTAGCACCCGCGCACGGATTCGCGCGAAAACGCGTTTTAAGCATGCACATGCATCTTTTGGTAGACGCGGATTAAGTTTTCTGCAAAACCACAAGATGTGCATGCAAATGGTGCTTTTGGCAGAACGCGCACGTGGATTTCTACCAAACGACGTGCTAAGCACGCCGATGCTGCTCTTTTTAGCACCCGCGCACGGATTTGTGCGAAAACGCGTTTTAAGCATGCACATGCATCTTTTAGGAGACGAGATTGAAGTTTTCTGCAAAACCACAAGATGTGCATGCAAATGGTGCTTTTCGCAGAACGCGCACGTGGATTTCTACCAAACAACGTGCTAAGCATGCCGATGCTGCTCTTTTTAGCACCCGCGCACGGATTCGTGCGAAAACGCGTTTTAAGCATGCACATGCATCTTTTGGTAGACGCGGATGAAGTTTTCTGCAAAACCACATGTGCATGCAAATGGTGCTCTTGGCAGAACGCGCACGTGGATTTCTACCAAAGGACGTGCTAAGCATGCCGATGCTGCTCTTTTTAGCACCCGCGCACGGATTTGTGCGAAAACGCGTTTTAAGCATGCACATGCATCTTTTGGTAGACGAGATTGAAGTTTTCTGCAAAACCACAAGATGTGCATGCAAATGGTGCTTTTCGCAGAACGCGCACGTGGATTTCTACCAAACAACGTGCTAAGCATGCCGATGCTGCTCTTTTTAGCACCCGCGCACGGATTCGTGCGAAAACGCGTTTTAAGCATGCACATGCATCTTTTGGTAGACGAGATTGAAGTTTTCTGCAAAACCACAAGATGTGCATGCAAATGGTGCTTTTCGCAGAACGCGCACGTGGATTTCTACCAAACAACGTGCTCAGCATGCCGATGCTGCTCTTTTTAGCACCCGCGCACGGATTCGTGCGAAAACGCGTTTTAAGCATGCACATGCATCTTTTGGTAGACGAGATTGAAGTTTTCTGCAAAACCACAAGATGTGCATGCAAATGGTGCTTTTCGCAGAACGCGCACGTGGATTTCTACCAAACAACGTGCTCAGCATGCCGATGCTGCTCTTTTTAGCACCCGCGCACGGATTCGTGCGAAAACGCGTTTTAAGCATGCACATGCATCTTTTGGTAGACGAGATTGAAGTTTTCTGCAAAACCACAAGATGTGCATGCAAATGGTGCTTTTGGCAGAACGCGCACGTGGATTTCTACCAAACGACGTTCTAAGCATGCCGATGCTGCTCTTTTTAGCACCCGCGCACGGATTCGCGCGAAAACGCGTTTTAAGCATGCACATGCATCTTTTGGTAGACGCGGATGAAGTTTTCTGCAAAACCACAAGATGTGCATGCAAATGGTGCTTTTGGCAGAACGCGCACGTGGATTTCTACCAAGCGACGTGCTAAGCATGCCCATGCTGCTCTTTTTAGCACCCGCGCACGGATTCGTGCGAAAACGCGTTTTAAGCATGCGCATGCATCTTTTGGTAGACGAGATTGAAGTTTTCTGCAAAACCACAAGATGTGCATGCAAATGGTGCTTTTGGCAGAACGCGCACGTGGATTTCTACCAAACGACGTGCTAAGCATGCCGATGCTGCTCTTTTTAGCACCCGCGCACGGATTCGCGCGAAAACGCGTTTTAAGCATGCACATGCATCTTTTGGTAGACGCGGATTAAGTTTTCTGCAAAACCACAAGATGTGCATGCAAATGGTGCTTTTGGCAGAACGCGCACGTGGATTTCTACCAAACGACGTGCTAAGCACGCCGATGCTGCTCTTTTTAGCACCCGCGCACGGATTTGTGCGAAAACGCGTTTTAAGCATGCACATGCATCTTTTAGGAGACGAGATTGAAGTTTTCTGCAAAACCACAAGATGTGCATGCAAATGGTGCTTTTCGCAGAACGCGCACGTGGATTTCTACCAAACAACGTGCTAAGCATGCCGATGCTGCTCTTTTTAGCACCCGCGCACGGATTCGTGCGAAAACGCGTTTTAAGCATGCACATGCATCTTTTGGTAGACGCGGATGAAGTTTTCTGCAAAACCACAAGATGTGCATGCAAATGGTGCTTTTGGCAGAACGCGCACGTGGATTTCTACCAAACGACGTGCTAAGCATGCCGATGCTGTTCTTTTTAGCACCCGCGCACGGATTCGTGCGAAAACGCGTTTTAAGCATGCACATGCATCTTTTGGTAGACGCGGATGAAGTTTTCTGCAAAACCACATGTGCATGCAAATGGTGCTCTTGGCAGAACGCGCACGTGGATTTCTACCAAAGGACGTGCTAAGCATGCCGATGCTGCTCTTTTTAGCACCCGCGCACGGATTTGTGCGAAAACGCGTTTTAAGCATGCACATGCATCTTTTGGTAGACGAGATTGAAGTTTTCTGCAAAACCACAAGATGTGCATGCAAATGGTGCTTTTCGCAGAACGCGCACGTGGATTTCTACCAAACAACGTGCTAAGCATGCCGATGCTGCTCTTTTTAGCACCCGCGCACGGATTCGTGCGAAAACGCGTTTTAAGCATGCACATGCATCTTTTGGTAGACGAGATTGAAGTTTTCTGCAAAAGCACAAGATGTGCATGCAAATGGTGCTTTTCGCAGAACGCGCACGTGGATTTCTACCAAACAACGTGCTAAGCATGCCGATGCTGCTCTTTTTAGCACCCGCGCACGGATTCGTGCGAAAACGCGTTTTAAGCATGCACATGCATCTTTTGGTAGACGCGGATGAAGTTTTCTGCAAAACCACAAGATGTGCATGCAAATGGTGCTTTTGGCAGAACGCGCACGTGGATTTCTACCAAACGACGTGCTAAGCCTGCCGATGCTGTTCTTTTTAGCACCCGCGCACGGATTCGTGCGAAAACGCGTTTTAAGCATGCACATGCATCTTTTGGTAGACGCGGATGAAGTTTTCTGCAAAACCACAAGATGTGCATGCAAATGGTGCTCTTGGCAGAACGCGCACGTGGATGTCTTCCAAACGACGTGCTAAGCATGCCGATGCTGCTCTTTTTAGCACCCGCGCACGGATTTGTGCGAAAACGCGTTTTAAGCATGCACATGCATCTTTTGGTAGACGAGATTGAAGTTTTCTGCAAAACCACAAGATGTGCATGCAAATGGTGCTTTTCGCAGAACGCGCACGTGGATTTCTACCAAACAACGTGCTAAGCATGCCGATGCTGCTCTTTTTAGCACCCGCGCACGGATTCGTGCGAAAACGCGTTTTAAGCATGCACATGCATCTTTTGGTAGACGAGATTGAAGTTTTCTGCAAAACCACAAGATGTGCATGCAAATGGTGCTTTTCGCAGAACGCGCACGTGGATTTCTACCAAACAACGTGCTCAGCATGCCGATGCTGCTCTTTTTAGCACCCGCGCACGGATTCGTGCGAAAACGCGTTTTAAGCATGCACATGCATCTTTTGGTAGACGAGATTGAAGTTTTCTGCAAAACCACAAGATGTGCATGCAAATGGTGCTTTTGGCAGAACGCGCACGTGGATTTCTACCAAACGACGTTCTAAGCATGCCGATGCTGCTCTTTTTAGCACCCGCGCACGGATTCGCGCGAAAACGCGTTTTAAGCATGCACATGCATCTTTTGGTAGACGCGGATGAAGTTTTCTGCAAAACCACAAGATGTGCATGCAAATGGTGCTTTTGGCAGAACGCGCACGTGGATTTCTACCAAGCGACGTGCTAAGCATGCCCATGCTGCTCTTTTTAGCACCCGCGCACGGATTCGTGCGAAAACGCGTTTTAAGCATGCGCATGCATCTTTTGGTAGACGAGATTGAAGTTTTCTGCAAAACCACAAGATGTGCATGCAAATGGTGCTTTTGGCAGAACGCGCACGTGGATTTCTACCAAACGACGTGCTAAGCATGCCGATGCTGCTCTTTTTAGCACCCGCGCACGGATTCGCGCGAAAACGCGTTTTAAGCATGCACATGCATCTTTTGGTAGACGCGGATTAAGTTTTCTGCAAAACCACAAGATGTGCATGCAAATGGTGCTTTTGGCAGAACGCGCACGTGGATTTCTACCAAACGACGTGCTAAGCACGCCGATGCTGCTCTTTTTAGCACCCGCGCACGGATTTGTGCGAAAACGCGTTTTAAGCACGCACATGCATCTTTTAGGAGACGAGATTGAAGTTTTCTGCAAAACCACAAGATGTGCATGCAAATGGTGCTTTTCGCAGAACGCGCACGTGGATTTCTACCAAACAACGTGCTAAGCATGCCGATGCTGCTCTTTTTAGCACCCGCGCACGGATTCGTGCGAAAACGCGTTTTAAGCATGCACATGCATCTTTTGGTAGACGCGGATGAAGTTTTCTGCAAAACCACATGTGCATGCAAATGGTGCTCTTGGCAGAACGCGCACGTGGATTTCTACCAAAGGACGTGCTAAGCATGCCGATGCTGCTCTTTTTAGCACCCGCGCACGGATTTGTGCGAAAACGCGTTTTAAGCATGCACATGCATCTTTTGGTAGACGAGATTGAAGTTTTCTGCAAAACCACAAGATGTGCATGCAAATGATGCTTTTCGCAGAACGCGCACGTGGATTTCTACCAAACAACGTGCTAAGCATGCCGATGCTGCTCTTTTTAGCACCCGCGCACGGATTCGTGCGAAAACGCGTTTTAAGCATGCACATGCATCTTTTGGTAGACGAGATTGAAGTTTTCTGCAAAACCACAAGATGTGCATGCAAATGGTGCTTTTCGCAGAACGCGCACGTGGATTTCTACCAAACAACGTGCTCAGCATGCCGATGCTGCTCTTTTTAGCACCCGCGCACGGATTCGTGCGAAAACGCGTTTTAAGCATGCACATGCATCTTTTGGTAGACGAGATTGAAGTTTTCTGCAAAACCACAAGATGTGCATGCAAATGGTGCTTTTCGCAGAACGCGCACGTGGATTTCTACCAAACAACGTGCTCAGCATGCCGATGCTGCTCTTTTTAGCACCCGCGCACGGATTCGTGCGAAAACGCGTTTTAAGCATGCACATGCATCTTTTGGTAGACGAGATTGAAGTTTTCTGCAAAACCACAAGATGTGCATGCAAATGGTGCTTTTGGCAGAACGCGCACGTGGATTTCTACCAAACGACGTTCTAAGCATGCCGATGCTGCTCTTTTTAGCACCCGCGCACGGATTCGCGCGAAAACGCGTTTTAAGCATGCACATGCATCTTTTGGTAGACGCGGATGAAGTTTTCTGCAAAACCACAAGATGTGCATGCAAATGGTGCTTTTGGCAGAACGCGCACGTGGATTTCTACCAAGCGACGTGCTAAGCATGCCCATGCTGCTCTTTTTAGCACCCGCGCACGGATTCGTGCGAAAACGCGTTTTAAGCATGCGCATGCATCTTTTGGTAGACGAGATTGAAGTTTTCTGCAAAACCACAAGATGTGCATGCAAATGGTGCTTTTGGCAGAACGCGCACGTGGATTTCTACCAAACGACGTGCTAAGCATGCCGATGCTGCTCTTTTTAGCACCCGCGCACGGATTCGCGCGAAAACGCGTTTTAAGCATGCACATGCATCTTTTGGTAGACGCGGATTAAGTTTTCTGCAAAACCACAAGATGTGCATGCAAATGGTGCTTTTGGCAGAACGCGCACGTGGATTTCTACCAAACGACGTGCTAAGCACGCCGATGCTGCTCTTTTTAGCACCCGCGCACGGATTTGTGCGAAAACGCGTTTTAAGCATGCACATGCATCTTTTAGGAGACGAGATTGAAGTTTTCTGCAAAACCACAAGATGTGCATGCAAATGGTGCTTTTCGCAGAACGCGCACGTGGATTTCTACCAAACAACGTGCTAAGCATGCCGATGCTGCTCTTTTTAGCACCCGCGCACGGATTCGTGCGAAAACGCGTTTTAAGCATGCACATGCATCTTTTGGTAGACGCGGATGAAGTTTTCTGCAAAACCACAAGATGTGCATGCAAATGGTGCTTTTGGCAGAACGCGCACGTGGATTTCTACCAAACGACGTGCTAAGCATGCCGATGCTGTTCTTTTTAGCACCCGCGCACGGATTCGTGCGAAAACGCGTTTTAAGCATGCACATGCATCTTTTGGTAGACGCGGATGAAGTTTTCTGCAAAACCACATGTGCATGCAAATGGTGCTCTTGGCAGAACGCGCACGTGGATTTCTACCAAAGGACGTGCTAAGCATGCCGATGCTGCTCTTTTTAGCACCCGCGCACGGATTTGTGCGAAAACGCGTTTTAAGCATGCACATGCATCTTTTGGTAGACGAGATTGAAGTTTTCTGCAAAACCACAAGATGTGCATGCAAATGGTGCTTTTCGCAGAACGCGCACGTGGATTTCTACCAAACAACGTGCTAAGCATGCCGATGCTGCTCTTTTTAGCACCCGCGCACGGATTCGTGCGAAAACGCGTTTTAAGCATGCACATGCATCTTTTGGTAGACGAGATTGAAGTTTTCTGCAAAACCACAAGATGTGCATGCAAATGGTGCTTTTCGCAGAACGCGCACGTGGATTTCTACCAAACAACGTGCTCAGCATGCCGATGCTGCTCTTTTTAGCACCCGCGCACGGATTCGTGCGAAAACGCGTTTTAAGCATGCACATGCATCTTTTGGTAGACGAGATTGAAGTTTTCTGGAAAACCACAAGATGTGCATGCAAATGGTGCTTTTGGCAGAACGCGCACGTGGATTTCTACCAAACGACGTTCTAAGCATGCCGATGCTGCTCTTTTTAGCACCCGCACACGGATTCGCGCGAAAACGCGTTTTAAGCATGCACATGCATCTTTTGGTAGACGCGGATGAAGTTTTCTGCAAAACCACAAGATGTGCATGCAAATGGTGCTTTTGGCAGAACGCGCACGTGGATTTCTACCAAGCGACGTGCTAAGCATGCCCATGCTGCTCTTTTTAGCACCCGCGCACGGATTTGTGCGAAAACGCGTTTTAAGCATGCACATGCATCTTTTGGTAGACGAGATTGAAGTTTTCTGCAAAACCACAAGATGTGCATGCAAATGGTGCTTTTCGCAGAACGCGCACGTGGATTTCTACCAAACAACGTGCTAAGCATGCCGATGCTGCTCTTTTTAGCACCCGCGCACGGATTCGTGCGAAAACGCGTTTTAAGCATGCACATGCATCTTTTGGTAGACGAGATTGAACTTTTCTGCAAAAGCACAAGATGTGCATGCAAATGGTGCTTTTCGCAGAACGCGCACGTGGATTTCTACCAAACAACGTGCTCAGCATGCCGATGCTGCTCTTTTTAGCACCCGCGCACGGATTCGTGCGAAAACGCGTTTTAAGCATGCACATGCATCTTTTGGTAGACGAGATTGAAGTTTTCTGCAAAACCACAAGATGTGCATGCAAATGGTGCTTTTGGCAGAACGCGCACGTGGATTTCTACCAAACGACGTTCTAAGCATGCCGATGCTGCTCTTTTTAGCACCCGCGCACGGATTCATGTGAAAACGCGTTTTAAGCATGCACATGCATCTTTTGGTAGACGCGGATGAAGTTTTCTGCAAAACCACAAGATGTGTATGCAAATGGTGCTTTTGGCAGAACGCGCACGTGGATTTCTACCAAGCGACGTGCTAAGCATGCCCATGCTGCTCTTTTTAGCACCCGCGCACGGATTTGTGCGAAAACGCGTTTTAAGCATGCACATGCATCTTTTAGGAGACGAGATTGAAGTTTTCTGCAAAACCACAAGATGTGCATGCAAATGGTGCTTTTCGCAGAACGCGCACGTGGATTTCTACCAAACAACGTGCTAAGCATGCCGATGCTGCTCTTTTTAGCACCCGCGCACGGATTCGTGCGAAAACGCGTTTTAAGCATGCACATGGATCTTTTGGTAGACACGGATGAAGTTTTCTGCAAAACCACAAGATGTGCATGCAAATGGTGCTTTTGGCAGAACGCGCACGTGGATTTCTACCAAACGACGTGCTAAGCATGCCGATGCTGTTCTTTTTAGCACCCGCGCACGGATTCGTGCGAAAACGCGTTTTAAGCATGCACATGCATCTTTTGGTAGACGCGGATGAAGTTTTCTGCAAAACCACATGTGCATGCAAATGGTGCTCTTGGCAGAACGCGCACGTGGATTTCTACCAAAGGACGTGCTAAGCATGCCGATGCTGCTCTTTTTAGCACCCGCGCACGGATTTGTGCGAAAACGCGTTTTAAGCATGCACATGCATCTTTTGGTAGACGAGATTGAAGTTTTCTGCAAAACCACAAGATGTGCATGCAAATGGTGCTTTTCGCAGAACGCGCACGTGCATTTCTACCAAACAACGTGCTAAGCATGCCGATGCTGCTCTTTTTAGCACCCGCGCACGGATTCGTGCGAAAACGCGTTTTAAGCATGCACATGCATCTTTTGGTAGACGAGATTGAAGTTTTCTGCAAAACCACAAGATGTGCATGCAAATGGTGCTTTTCGCAGAACGCGCACGTGGATTTCTACCAAACAACGTGCTCAGCATGCCGATGCTGCTCTTTTTAGCACCCGCGCACGGATTCGTGCGAAAACGCGTTTTAAGCATGCACATGCATCTTTTGGTAGACGAGATTGAAGTTTTCTGCAAAACCACAAGATGTGCATGCAAATGGTGCTTTTGGCAGAACGCGCACGTGGATTTCTACCAAACGACGTTCTAAGCATGCCGATGCTGCTCTTTTTAGCACCCGCGCACGGATTCGCGCGAAAACGCGTTTTAAGCATGCACATGCATCTTTTGGTAGACGCGGATGAAGTTTTCTGCAAAACCACAAGATGTGCATGCAAATGGTGCTTTTGGCAGAACGCGCACGTGGATTTCTACCAAGCGACGTGCTAAGCATGCCCATGCTGCTCTTTTTAGCACCCGCGCACGGATTTGTGCGAAAACGCGTTTTAAGCATGCACATGCATCTTTTGGTAGACGAGATTGAAGTTTTCTGCAAAACCACAAGATGTGCATGCAAATGGTGCTTTTCGCAGAACGCGCACGTGGATTTCTACCAAACAACGTGCTAAGCATGCCGATGCTGCTCTTTTTAGCACCCGCGCACGGATTCGTGCGAAAACGCGTTTTAAGCATGCACATGCATCTTTTGGTAGACGAGATTGAAGTTTTCTGCAAAACCACAAGATGTGCATGCAAATGGTGCTTTTCGCAGAACGCGCACGTGGATTTCTACCAAACAACGTGCTCAGCATGCCGATGCTGCTCTTTTTAGCACCCGCGCACGGATTCGTGCGAAAACGCGTTTTAAGCATGCACATGCATCTTTTGGTAGACGAGATTGAAGTTTTCTGCAAAACCACAAGATGTGCATGCAAATGGTGCTTTTGGCAGAACGCGCACGTGGATTTCTACCAAACGACGTTCTAAGCATGCCGATGCTGCTCTTTTTAGCACCCGCGCACGGATTCGCGCGAAAACGCGTTTTAAGCATGCACATGCATCTTTTGGTAGACGCGGATGAAGTTTTCTGCAAAACCACAAGATGTGCATGCAAATGGTGCTTTTGGCAGAACGCGCACGTGGATTTCTACCAAGCGACGTGCTAAGCATGCCCATGCTGCTCTTTTTAGCACCCGCGCACGGATTTGTGCGAAAACGCGTTTTAAGCATGCACATGCATCTTTTGGTAGACGAGATTGAAGTTTTCTGCAAAACCACAAGATGTGCATGCAAATGGTGCTTTTCGCAGAACGCGCACGTGGATTTCTACCAAACAACGTGCTAAGCATGCCGATGCTGCTCTTTTTAGCACCCGCGCACGGATTCGTGCGAAAACGCGTTTTAAGCATGCACATGCATCTTTTGGTAGACGAGATTGAACTTTTCTGCAAAAGCACAAGATGTGCATGCAAATGGTGCTTTTCGCAGAACGCGCACGTGGATTTCTACCAAACAACGTGCTCAGCATGCCGATGCTGCTCTTTTTAGCACCCGCGCACGGATTCGTGCGAAAACGCGTTTTAAGCATGCACATGCATCTTTTGGTAGACGAGATTGAAGTTTTCTGCAAAACCACAAGATGTGCATGCAAATGGTGCTTTTGGCAGAACGCGCACGTGGATTTCTACCAAACGACGTTCTAAGCATGCCGATGCTGCTCTTTTTAGCACCCGCGCACGGATTCATGTGAAAACGCGTTTTAAGCATGCACATGCATCTTTTGGTAGACGCGGATGAAGTTTTCTGCAAAACCACAAGATGTGTATGCAAATGGTGCTTTTGGCAGAACGCGCACGTGGATTTCTACCAAGCGACGTGCTAAGCATGCCCATGCTGCTCTTTTTAGCACCCGCGCACGGATTTGTGCGAAAACGCGTTTTAAGCATGCACATGCATCTTTTAGGAGACGAGATTGAAGTTTTCTGCAAAACCACAAGATGTGCATGCAAATGGTGCTTTTCGCAGAACGCGCACGTGGATTTCTACCAAACAACGTGCTAAGCATGCCGATGCTGCTCTTTTTAGCACCCGCGCACGGATTCGTGCGAAAACGCGTTTTAAGCATGCACATGCATCTTTTGGTAGACACGGATGAAGTTTTCTGCAAAACCACAAGATGTGCATGCAAATGGTGCTTTTGGCAGAACGCGCACGTGGATTTCTACCAAACGACGTGCTAAGCATGCCGATGCTGTTCTTTTTAGCACCCGCGCACGAATTCGTGCGAAAACGCGTTTTAAGCATGCACATGCATCTTTTGGTAGACGCGGATGAAGTTTTCTGCAAAACCACATGTGCATGCAAATGGTGCTCTTGGCAGAACGCGCACGTGGATTTCTACCAAAGGACGTGCTAAGCATGCCGATGCTGCTCTTTTTAGCACCCGCGCACGGATTTGTGCGAAAACGCGTTTTAAGCATGCACATGCATCTTTTGGTAGACGAGATTGAAGTTTTCTGCAAAACCACAAGATGTGCATGCAAATGGTGCTTTTCGCAGAACGCGCACGTGCATTTCTACCAAACAACGTGCTAAGCATGCCGATGCTGCTCTTTTTAGCACCCGCGCACGGATTCGTGCGAAAACGCGTTTTAAGCATGCACATGCATCTTTTGGTAGACGAGATTGAAGTTTTCTGCAAAACCACAAGATGTGCATGCAAATGGTGCTTTTCGCAGAACGCGCACGTGGATTTCTACCAAACAACGTGCTCAGCATGCCGATGCTGCTCTTTTTAGCACCCGCGCACGGATTCGTGCGAAAACGCGTTTTAAGCATGCACATGCATCTTTTGGTAGACGAGATTGAAGTTTTCTGCAAAACCACAAGATGTGCATGCAAATGGTGCTTTTGGCAGAACGCGCACGTGGATTTCTACCAAACGACGTTCTAAGCATGCCGATGCTGCTCTTTTTAGCACCCGCGCACGGATTCGCGCGAAAACGCGTTTTAAGCATGCACATGCATCTTTTGGTAGACGCGGATGAAGTTTTCTGCAAAACCACAAGATGTGCATGCAAATGGTGCTTTTGGCAGAACGCGCACGTGGATTTCTACCAAGCGACGTGCTAAGCATGCCCATGCTGCTCTTTTTAGCACCCGCGCACGGATTTGTGCGAAAACGCGTTTTAAGCATGCACATGCATCTTTTGGTAGACGAGATTGAAGTTTTCTGCAAAACCACAAGATGTGCATGCAAATGGTGCTTTTCGCAGAACGCGCACGTGGATTTCTACCAAACAACGTGCTAAGCATGCCGATGCTGCTCTTTTTAGCACCCGCGCACGGATTCGTGCGAAAACGCGTTTTAAGCATGCACATGCATCTTTTGGTAGACGAGATTGAACTTTTCTGCAAAAGCACAAGATGTGCATGCAAATGGTGCTTTTCGCAGAACGCGCACGTGGATTTCTACCAAACAACGTGCTCAGCATGCCGATGCTGCTCTTTTTAGCACCCGCGCACGGATTCGTGCGAAAACGCGTTTTAAGCATGCACATGCATCTTTTGGTAGACGAGATTGAAGTTTTCTGCAAAACCACAAGATGTGCATGCAAATGGTGCTTTTGGCAGAACGCGCACGTGGATTTCTACCAAACGACGTTCTAAGCATGCCGATGCTGCTCTTTTTAGCACCCGCGCACGGATTCATGCGAAAACGCGTTTTAAGCATGCACATGCATCTTTTGGTAGACGCGGATGAAGTTTTCTGCAAAACCACAAGATGTGTATGCAAATGGTGCTTTTGGCAGAACGCGCACGTGGATTTCTACCAAGCGACGTGCTAAGCATGCCCATGCTGCTCTTTTTAGCACCCGCGCACGGATTTGAGCGAAAACGCGTTTTAAGCATGCACATGCATCTTTTAGGAGACGAGATTGAAGTTTTCTGCAAAACCACAAGATGTGCATGCAAATGGTGCTTTTCGCAGAACGCGCACGTGGATTTCTACCAAACAACGTGCTAAGCATGCCGATGCTGCTCTTTTTAGCACCCGCGCACGGATTCGTGCGAAAACGCGTTTTAAGCATGCACATGCATCTTTTGGTAGACGCGGATGAAGTTTTCTGCAAAACCACAAGATGTGCATGCAAATGGTGCTTTTGGCAGAACGCGCACGTGGATTTCTACCAAACGACGTGCTAAGCATGCCGATGCTGTTCTTTTTAGCACCCGCGCACGGATTCGTGCGAAAACGCGTTTTAAGCATGCACATGCATCTTTTGGTAGACGCGGATGAAGTTTTCTGCAAAACCACAAGATGTGCATGCAAATGGTGCTTTTGGCAGAACGCGCACGTGGATTTCTACCAAGCGACGTGCTAAGCATGCCCATGCTGCTCTTTTTAGCACCCGCGCACGGATTTGTGCGAAAACGCGTTTTAAGCATGCACATGCATCTTTTGGTAGACGAGATTGAAGTTTTCTGCAAAACCACAAGATGTGCATGCAAATGGTGCTTTTCGCAGAACGCGCACGTGGATTTCTACCAAACAACGTGCTAAGCATGCCGATGCTGCTCTTTTTAGCACCCGCGCACGGATTCGTGCGAAAACGCGTTTTAAGCATGCACATGCATCTTTTGGTAGACGAGATTGAACTTTTCTGCAAAAGCACAAGATGTGCATGCAAATGGTGCTTTTCGCAGAACGCGCACGTGGATTTCTACCAAACAACGTGCTCAGCATGCCGATGCTGCTCTTTTTAGCACCCGCGCACGGATTCGTGCGAAAACGCGTTTTAAGCATGCACATGCATCTTTTGGTAGACGAGATTGAAGTTTTCTGCAAAACCACAAGATGTGCATGCAAATGGTGCTTTTGGCAGAACGCGCACGTGGATTTCTACCAAACGACGTTCTAAGCATGCCGATGCTGCTCTTTTTAGCACCCGCGCACGGATTCATGCGAAAACGCGTTTTAAGCATGCACATGCATCTTTTGGTAGACGCGGATGAAGTTTTCTGCAAAACCACAAGATGTGTATGCAAATGGTGCTTTTGGCAGAACGCGCACGTGGATTTCTACCAAGCGACGTGCTAAGCATGCCCATGCTGCTCTTTTTAGCACCCGCGCACGGATTTGTGCGAAAACGCGTTTTAAGCATGCACATGCATCTTTTAGGAGACGAGATTGAAGTTTTCTGCAAAACCACAAGATGTGCATGCAAATGGTGCTTTTCGCAGAACGCGCACGTGGATTTCTACCAAACAACGTGCTAAGCATGCCGATGCTGCTCTTTTTAGCACCCGCGCACGGATTCGTGCGAAAACGCGTTTTAAGCATGCACATGCATCTTTTGGTAGACGCGGATGAAGTTTTCTGCAAAACCACAAGATGTGCATGCAAATGGTGCTTTTGGCAGAACGCGCACGTGGATTTCTACCAAACGACGTGCTAAGCATGCCGATGCTGTTCTTTTTAGCACCCGCGCACGGATTCGTGCGAAAACGCGTTTTAAGCATGCACATGCATCTTTTGGTAGACGAGATTGAAGTTTTCTGCAAAACCACAAGATGTGCATGCAAATGGTGCTTTTCGCAGAACGCGCACGTGGATTTCTACCAAACAACGTGCTCAGCATGCCGATGCTGCTCTTTTTAGCACCCGCGCACGGATTCGTGCGAAAACGCGTTTTAAGCATGCACATGCATCTTTTGGTAGACGAGATTGAAGTTTTCTGAGAAACCACAAGATGTGCATGCAAATGGTGCTTTTGGCAGAACGCGCACGTGGATTTCTACCAAACGACGTTCTAAGCATGCCGATGCTGCTCTTTTTAGCACCCGCGCACGGATTCGCGCGAAAACGCGTTTTAGCATGCACATGCATCTTTTGGTAGACGCGGATGAAGTTTTCTGCAAAACCACAAGATGTGCATGCAAATGGTGCTTTTGGCAGAACGCGCACGTGGATTTCTACCAAGCGACGTGCTAAGCATGCCCATGCTGCTCTTTTTAGCACCCGCGCACAGATTTGTGCGAAAACGCGTTTTAAGCATGCGCATGCATCTTTTGGTAGACGCGGATGAAGTTTTCTGCAAAACCACAAGATGTGCATGCAAATGGTGCTCTTGGCAGAACGCGCACGTGGATTTCTACCAAACGACGTGCTAAGCATGCCGATGCTGCTCTTTTTAGCACCCGCGCACGGATTTGTGCGAAAACGCGTTTTAAGCATGCACATGCATCTTTTGGTAGACGAGATTGAAGTTTTCTGCAAAACCACAAGATGTGCATGCAAATGGTGCTTTTCGCAGAACGCGCACGTGGATTTCTACCAAACAACGTGCTAAGCATGCCGATGCTGCTCTTTTTAGCACCCGCGCACGGATTCGTGCGAAAACGCGTTTTAAGCATGCACATGCATCTTTTGGTAGACGAGATTGAAGTTTTCTGCAAAAGCACAAGATGTGCATGCAAATGGTGCTTTTCGCAGAACGCGCACGTGGATTTCTACCAAACAACGTGCTCAGCATGCCGATGCTGCTCTTTTTAGCACCCGCGCACGGATTCGTGCGAAAACGCGTTTTAAGCATGCGCATGCATCTTTTGGTAGACGAGATTGAAGTTTTCTGCAAAACCACAAGATGTGCATGCAAATGGTGCTTTTGGCAGAACGCGCACGTGGATTTCTACCAAACGACGTGCTAAGCATGCCGATGCTGCTCTTTTTAGCACCCGCGCACGGATTCGCGCGAAAACGCGTTTTAAGCATGCACATGCATCTTTTGGTAGACGCGGATTAAGTTTTCTGCAAAACCACAAGATGTGCATGCAAATGGTGCTTTTGGCAGAACGCGCACGTGGATTTCTACCAAACGACGTGCTAAGCACGCCGATGCTGCTCTTTTTAGCACCCGCGCACGGATTCGCGCGAAAACGCGTTTTAAGCATGCACATGCATCTTTTGGTAGACGCGGATTAAGTTTTCTGCAAAACCACAAGATGTGCATGCAAATGGTGCTTTTCGCAGAACGCGCACGTGGATTTCTACCAAACAACGTGCTCAGCATGCCGATGCTGCTCTTTTTAGCACCCGCGCACGGATTCGTGCGAAAACGCGTTTTAAGCATGCACATGCATCTTTTGGTAGACGAGATTGAAGTTTTCTGCAAAACCACAAGATGTGCATGCAAATGGTGCTTTTGGCAGAACGCGCACGTGGATTTCTACCAAACGACGTTCTAAGCATGCCGATGCTGCTCTTTTTAGCACCCGCGCACGGATTCGCGCGAAAACGCGTTTTAAGCATGCACATGCATCTTTTGGTAGACGCGGATGAAGTTTTCTGCAAAACCACAAGATGTGCATGCAAATGGTGCTTTTGGCAGAACGCGCACGTGGATTTCTACCAAGCGACGTGCTAAGCATGCCCATGCTGCTCTTTTTAGCACCCGCGCACGGATTTGTGCGAAAACGCGTTTTAAGCATGCACATGCATCTTTTGGTAGACGAGATTGAAGTTTTCTGCAAAACCACAAGATGTGCATGCAAATGGTGCTTTTCGCAGAACGCGCACGTGGATTTCTACCAAACAACGTGCTAAGCATGCCGATGCTGCTCTTTTTAGCACCCGCGCACGGATTCGTGCGAAAACGCGTTTTAAGCATGCACATGCATCTTTTGGTAGACGAGATTGAACTTTTCTGCAAAAGCACAAGATGTGCATGCAAATGGTGCTTTTCGCAGAACGCGCACGTGGATTTCTACCAAACAACGTGCTCAGCATGCCGATGCTGCTCTTTTTAGCACCCGCGCACGGATTCGTGCGAAAACGCGTTTTAAGCATGCACATGCATCTTTTGGTAGACGAGATTGAAGTTTTCTGCAAAACCACAAGATGTGCATGCAAATGGTGCTTTTGGCAGAACGCGCACGTGGATTTCTACCAAACGACGTTCTAAGCATGCCGATGCTGCTCTTTTTAGCACCCGCGCACGGATTCATGCGAAAACGCGTTTTAAGCATGCACATGCATCTTTTGGTAGACGCGGATGAAGTTTTCTGCAAAACCACAAGATGTGTATGCAAATGGTGCTTTTGGCAGAACGCGCACGTGGATTTCTACCAAGCGACGTGCTAAGCATGCCCATGCTGCTCTTTTTAGCACCCGCGCACGGATTTGTGCGAAAACGCGTTTTAAGCATGCACATGCATCTTTTAGGAGACGAGATTGAAGTTTTCTGCAAAACCACAAGATGTGCATGCAAATGGTGCTTTTCGCAGAACGCGCACGTGGATTTCTACCAAACAACGTGCTAAGCATGCCGATGCTGCTCTTTTTAGCACCCGCGCACGGATTCGTGCGAAAACGCGTTTTAAGCATGCACATGCATCTTTTGGTAGACGCGGATGAAGTTTTCTGCAAAACCACAAGATGTGCATGCAAATGGTGCTTTTGGCAGAACGCGCACGTGGATTTCTACCAAACGACGTGCTAAGCATGCCGATGCTGTTCTTTTTAGCACCCGCGCACGGATTCGTGCGAAAACGCGTTTTAAGCATGCACATGCATCTTTTGGTAGACGCGGATGAAGTTTTCTGCAAAACCACAAGATGTGCATGCAAATGGTGCTTTTGGCAGAACGCGCACGTGGATTTCTACCAAGCGACGTGCTAAGCATGCCCATGCTGCTCTTTTTAGCACCCGCGCACGGATTTGTGCGAAAACGCGTTTTAAGCATGCACATGCATCTTTTGGTAGACGAGATTGAAGTTTTCTGCAAAACCACAAGATGTGCATGCAAATGGTGCTTTTCGCAGAACGCGCACGTGGATTTCTACCAAACAACGTGCTAAGCATGCCGATGCTGCTCTTTTTAGCACCCGCGCACGGATTCGTGCGAAAACGCGTTTTAAGCATGCACATGCATCTTTTGGTAGACGAGATTGAACTTTTCTGCAAAAGCACAAGATGTGCATGCAAATGGTGCTTTTCGCAGAACGCGCACGTGGATTTCTACCAAACAACGTGCTCAGCATGCCGATGCTGCTCTTTTTAGCACCCGCGCACGGATTCGTGCGAAAACGCGTTTTAAGCATGCACATGCATCTTTTGGTAGACGAGATTGAAGTTTTCTGCAAAACCACAAGATGTGCATGCAAATGGTGCTTTTGGCAGAACGCGCACGTGGATTTCTACCAAACGACGTTCTAAGCATGCCGATGCTGCTCTTTTTAGCACCCGCGCACGGATTCATGCGAAAACGCGTTTTAAGCATGCACATGCATCTTTTGGTAGACGCGGATGAAGTTTTCTGCAAAACCACAAGATGTGTATGCAAATGGTGCTTTTGGCAGAACGCGCACGTGGATTTCTACCAAGCGACGTGCTAAGCATGCCCATGCTGCTCTTTTTAGCACCCGCGCACGGATTTGTGCGAAAACGCGTTTTAAGCATGCACATGCATCTTTTAGGAGACGAGATTGAAGTTTTCTGCAAAACCACAAGATGTGCATGCAAATGGTGCTTTTCGCAGAACGCGCACGTGGATTTCTACCAAACAACGTGCTAAGCATGCCGATGCTGCTCTTTTTAGCACCCGCGCACGGATTCGTGCGAAAACGCGTTTTAAGCATGCACATGCATCTTTTGGTAGACGCGGATGAAGTTTTCTGCAAAACCACAAGATGTGCATGCAAATGGTGCTTTTCGCAGAACGCGCACGTGGATTTCTACCAAACAACGTGCTCAGCATGCCGATGCTGCTCTTTTTAGCACCCGCGCACGGATTCGTGCGAAAACGCGTTTTAAGCATGCACATGCATCTTTTGGTAGACGAGATTGAAGTTTTCTGAGAAACCACAAGATGTGCATGCAAATGGTGCTTTTGGCAGAACGCGCACGTGGATTTCTACCAAACGACGTTCTAAGCATGCCGATGCTGCTCTTTTTAGCACCCGCGCACGGATTCGCGCGAAAACGCGTTTTAGCATGCACATGCATCTTTTGGTAGACGCGGATGAAGTTTTCTGCAAAACCACAAGATGTGCATGCAAATGGTGCTTTTGGCAGAACGCGCACGTGGATTTCTACCAAGCGACGTGCTAAGCATGCCCATGCTGCTCTTTTTAGCACCCGCGCACGGATTTGTGCGAAAACGCGTTTTAAGCATGCGCATGCATCTTTTGGTAGACGCGGATGAAGTTTTCTGCAAAACCACAAGATGTGCATGCAAATGGTGCTCTTGGCAGAACGCGCACGTGGATTTCTACCAAACGACGTGCTAAGCATGCCGATGCTGCTCTTTTTAGCACCCGCGCACGGATTTGTGCGAAAACGCGTTTTAAGCATGCACATGCATCTTTTGGTAGACGAGATTGAAGTTTTCTGCAAAACCACAAGATGTGCATGCAAATGGTGCTTTTCGCAGAACGCGCACGTGGATTTCTACCAAACAACGTGCTAAGCATGCCGATGCTGCTCTTTTTAGCACCCGCGCACGGATTCGTGCGAAAACGCGTTTTAAGCATGCACATGCATCTTTTGGTAGACGAGATTGAAGTTTTCTGCAAAAGCACAAGATGTGCATGCAAATGGTGCTTTTCGCAGAACGCGCACGTGGATTTCTACCAAACAACGTGCTCAGCATGCCGATGCTGCTCTTTTTAGCACCCGCGCACGGATTCGTGCGAAAACGCGTTTTAAGCATGCGCATGCATCTTTTGGTAGACGAGATTGAAGTTTTCTGCAAAACCACAAGATGTGCATGCAAATGGTGCTTTTGGCAGAACGCGCACGTGGATTTCTACCAAACGACGTGCTAAGCATGCCGATGCTGCTCTTTTTAGCACCCGCGCACGGATTCGCGCGAAAACGCGTTTTAAGCATGCACATGCATCTTTTGGTAGACGCGGATTAAGTTTTCTGCAAAACCACAAGATGTGCATGCAAATGGTGCTTTTGGCAGAACGCGCACGTGGATTTCTACCAAACGACGTGCTAAGCACGCCGATGCTGCTCTTTTTAGCACCCGCGCACGGATTCGCGCGAAAACGCGTTTTAAGCATGCACATGCATCTTTTGGTAGACGCGGATTAAGTTTTCTGCAAAACCACAAGATGTGCATGCAAATGGTGCTTTTGGCAGAACGCGCACGTGGATTTCTACCAAACGACGTGCTAAGCACGCCGATGCTGCTCTTTTTAGCACCCGCGCACGGATTTGTGCGAAAACGCGTTTTAAGCATGCACATGCATCATTTGGTAGACGAGATTGAAGTTTTCTGCAAAACCACAATATGTGCATGCAAATAGTGCTTTTCGCAGAACGCGCACGTGGATTTCTACCAAACAACGTGCTAAGCATGCCGATGCTGCTCTTTTTAGCACCCGCGCACGTATTCGTGCGAAAAGGCGTTTTAAGCATGCACATGCATCTTTTGGTAGACGCGGATGAAGTTTTCTGCAAAACCACAAGATGTGCATGCAAATGGTGCTTTTCGCAGAACGCGCACGTGGATTTCTACCAAACAACGTGCTAAGCATGCCGATGCTGCTCTTTTTAGCACCCGCGCACGGATTTGTGCGATAACGCGTTTTAAGCATGCACATGCATCTTTTGGTAGACGAGATTGAAGTTTTCTACAAAACCACAAGATGTGCATGCAAATGGTGCTTTTCGCAGAACGCGCACGTGGATTTCTACCAAACAACGTGCTAAGCATGCCGATGCTGCTCTTTTTAGCACCCGCGCACGGATTCGTGCGAAAACGCGTTTTAAGCATGCACATGCATCTTTTGGTAGACGAGATTGAAGTTTTCTGCAAAACCACAAGATGTGCATGCAAATGGTGCTTTTCGCAGAACGCGCACGTGGATTTCTACCAAACAACGTGCTAAGCATGCCGATGCTGCTCTTTTTAGCACCCGCGCACGGATTCGTGCGAAGACGCGTTTTAAGCATGCACATGCATCTTTTGGTAGACGAGATTGAAGTTTTCTGCAAAACCACAAGATGTGCATGCAAATGGTGCTTTTCGCAGAACGCGCACGTGGATTTCTACCAAACAACGTGCTAAGCATGCCGATGCTGCTCTTTTTAGCACCCGCGCACGGATTCGTGCGAAAACGCGTTTTAAGCATGCACATGCATCTTTTGGTAGACGAGATTGAAGTTTTCTGCAAAAGCACAAGATGTGCATGCAAATGGTGCTTTTCGCAGAACGCGCACGTGGATTTCTACCAAACAACGTGCTCAGCATGCCGATGCTGCTCTTTTTAGCACCCGCGCACGGATTCGTGCGAAAACGCGTTTTAAGCATGCGCATGCATCTTTTGGTAGACGAGATTGAAGTTTTCTGCAAAACCACAAGATGTGCATGCAAATGGTGCTTTTCGCAGAACGCGCACGTGGATTTCTACCAAACGACGTGCTAAGCATGCCGATGCTGCTCTTTTTAGCACCCGCGCACGGATTCGCGCGAAAACGCGTTTTAAGCATGCACATGCATCTTTTGGTAGACGCGGATTAAGTTTTCTGCAAAACCACAAGATGTGCATGCAAATGGTGCTTTTGGCAGAACGCGCACGTGGATTTCTACCAAACGACGTGCTAAGCACGCCGATGCTGCTCTTTTTAGCACCCGCGCACGGATTCGCGCGAAAACGCGTTTTAAGCATGCACATGCATCTTTTGGTAGACGCGGATTAAGTTTTCTGCAAAACCACAAGATGTGCATGCAAATGGTGCTTTTGGCAGAACGCGCACGTGGATTTCTACCAAACGACGTGCTAAGCACGCCGATGCTGCTCTTTTTAGCACCCGCGCACGGATTTGTGCGAAAACGCGTTTTAAGCATGCACATGCATCATTTGGTAGACGAGATTGAAGTTTTCTGCAAAACCACAATATGTGCATGCAAATAGTGCTTTTCGCAGAACGCGCACGTGGATTTCTACCAAACAACGTGCTAAGCATGCCGATGCTGCTCTTTTTAGCACCCGCGCACGTATTCGTGCGAAAAGGCGTTTTAAGCATGCACATGCATCTTTTGGTAGACGCGGATGAAGTTTTCTGCAAAACCACAAGATGTGCATGCAAATGGTGCTTTTCGCAGAACGCGCACGTGGATTTCTACCAAACAACGTGCTAAGCATGCCGATGCTGCTCTTTTTAGCACCCGCGCACGGATTTGTGCGATAACGCGTTTTAAGCATGCACATGCATCTTTTGGTAGACGAGATTGAAGTTTTCTACAAAACCACAAGATGTGCATGCAAATGGTGCTTTTCGCAGAACGCGCACGTGGATTTCTACCAAACAACGTGCTAAGCATGCCGATGCTGCTCTTTTTAGCACCCGCGCACGGATTCGTGCGAAAACGCGTTTTAAGCATGCACATGCATCTTTTGGTAGACGAGATTGAAGTTTTCTGCAAAACCACAAGATGTGCATGCAAATGGTGCTTTTCGCAGAACGCGCACGTGGATTTCTACCAAACAACGTGCTAAGCATGCCGATGCTGCTCTTTTTAGCACCCGCGCACGGATTCGTGCGAAGACGCGTTTTAAGCATGCACATGCATCTTTTGGTAGACGAGATTGAAGTTTTCTGCAAAAGCACAAGATGTGCATGCAAATGGTGCTTTTCGCAGAACGCGCACGTGGATTTCTACCAAACAACGTGCTCAGCATGCCGATGCTGCTCTTTTTAGCACCCGCGAGCGGATTCGTGCGAAAACGCGTTTTAAGCATGCACATGCATCTTTTGGTAGACGAGATTGAAGTTTTCTGCAAAACCACAAGATGTGCATGCAAATGGTGCTTTTCGCAGAACGCGCACGTGGATTTCTACCAAACAACGTGCTAAGCATGCCGATGCTGCTCTTTTTAGCACCCACGCACGGATTTGTGCAAAAACGCGTTTTAAGCATGCACATGCATCTTTTGGTAGACGCGGATGAAGTTTTCTGCAAAACCACAAGATGTGCATGCAAATGGTGCTCTTGGCAGAACGCGCACGTGGATTTCTACCAAACGACGTGCTAAGCATGCCGATGCTGCTCTTTTTAGCACCCGCGCACGGATTTGTGCGAAAACGCGTTTTAAGCATGCACATGCATCTTTTGGTAGACGAGATTGAAGTTTTCTGCAAAACCACAAGATGTGCATGCAAATGGTGCTTTTCGCAGAACGCGCACGTGGGTTTCTACCAAACAACGTGCTAAGCATGCCGATGCTGCTCTTTTTAGCACACGCGCACGGATTCGTGCGAAAACGCGTTTTAAGCATGCACATGCATCTTTTGGTAGACGCGGATGAAGTTTTCTGCAAAACCACAAGATGTGCATGCAAATGGTGCTTTTCGCAGAACGCGCACGTGGATTTCTACCAAACAACGTGCTAAGCATGCCGATGCTGCTCTTTTTAGCACCCGCGCACGGATTCGTGCGAAAACGCGTTTTAAGCATGCACATGCATCTTTTGGTAGACGAGATTGAAGTTTTCTGCAAAACCACAAGATGTGCATGCAAATGGTGCTTTTTGCAGAACGCGCACGTGGATTTCTACCAAACGACGTGCTAAGCATGCCGATGCTGCTCTTTTTAGCACCCGCGCACGGATTCGTGCGAAAACGCGTTTTAAGCATGCACATGCATCTTTTGGTAGACGCGGATGAAGTTTTCTGCAAAACCACAAGATGTGCATGCAAATGGTGCTTTTGGCAGAACGCGCACGTGGATTTCTACCAAGCGACGTGCTAAGCATGCCCATGCTGCTCTTTTTAGCACCCGCGCACGGATTTGTGCGAAAACGCGTTTTAAGCATGCACATGCATCTTTTGGTAGACGAGATTGAAGTTTTCTGCAAAAGCACAAGATGTGCATGCAAATGGTGCTTTTCGCAGAACGCGCACGTGGATTTCTACCAAACGACGTGCTCAGCATGCCGATGCTGCTCTTTTTAGCACCCGCGCACGGATTCGTGCGAAAACGCGTTTTAAGCATGCACATGCATCTTTTGGTAGACGAGATTGAAGTTTTCTGCAAAACCACAAGATGTGCATGCAAATGGTGCTTTTGGCAGAACGCGCACGTGGATTTCTACCAAACGACGTGCTAAGCATGCCGATGCTGCTCTTTTTAGCACCCGCGCACGGATTCGCGCGAAAACGCGTTTTAAGCATGCACATGCATCTTTTGGTAGACGCGGATTAAGTTTTCTGCAAAACCACAAGATGTGCATGCAAATGGTGCTTTTGGCAGAACGCGCACGTGGATTTCTACCAAACGACGTGCTAAGCACGCCGATGCTGCTCTTTTTAGCACCCGCGCACGGATTTGTGCGAAAACGCGTTTTAAGCATGCACATGCATCTTTTGGTAGACGAGATTGAAGTTTTCTGCAAAACCACAAGATGTGCATGCAAATGGTGCTTTTCGCAGAACGCGCACGTGGATTTCTACCAAACAACGTGCTAAGCATGCCGATGCTGCTCTTTTTAGCACCCGCGCACGGATTCGAGCGAAAACGCGTTTTAAGCATGCACATGCATCTTTTGGTAGACGCGGATGAAGTTTTCTGCAAAACCACAAGATGTGCATGCAAATGGTGTTTTGGCAGAACGCGCACGTGGATTTCTACCAAACGACGTGCTAAGCATGCCGATGCTGTTCTTTTTAGCACCCGCGCACGGATTCGTGCGAAAACGCGTTTTAAGCATGCACATGCATCTTTTGGTAGACGCGGATGAAGTTTTCTGCAAAACCACAAGATGTGCATGCAAATGGTGCTCTTGGCAGAACGCGCACGTGGATTTCTTCCAAACGACGTGCTAAGCATGCCGATGCTGCTCTTTTTAGCACCCGCGCACGGATTTGTGCGAAAACATGTTTTAAGCATGCACATGCATCTTTTGTTAGACGAGATTGAAGTTTTCTGCAAAACCACAAGATGTGCATGCAAATGGTGTTTTTGGCAGAACGTGCACGTGGATTTCTACCAAACGACGTTCTAAGCATGCCGATGCTGCTCTTTTTAGCACCCGCGCACGGATTCGCGCGAAAACGCGTTTTAAGCATGCACATGCATCTTTTGGTAGACGCGGATGAAGTTTTCTGCAAAACCACAAGATGTGCATGCAAATGGTGCTTTTGGCAGAACGCGCACGTGGATTTCTACCAAGCGACGTGCTAAGCATGCCCATGCTGCTCTTTTTAGCACCCGCGCACGGATTTGTGCGAAAACGCGTTTTAAGCATGCACATGCATCTTTTGGTAGACGCGGATGAAGTTTTCTGCAAAACCACAAGATGTGCATGCAAATGGTGCTCTTGGCAGAACGCGCACGTGGATTTCTACCAAACGACGTGCTAAGCATGCCGATGCTGCTCTTTTTAGCACCCGCGCACGGATTTGTGCGAAAACGCGTTTTAAGCATGCACATGCATCTTTTGGTAGACGCGGATGAAGTTTTCGGCAAAACCACAAGATGTGCATGCAAATGGTGCTTTTGGCAGAACGCGCACGTGGATTTCTACCAAACGACGTGCTAAGCATGCCGATGCTGTTCTTTTTAGCACCCGCGCACGGATTCGTGCGAAAACGCGTTTTAAGCATGCACATGCATCTTTTGGTAGACGCGGATGAAGTTTTCTGCAAAACCACAAGATGTGCATGCAAATGGTGCTCTTGGCAGAACGCGCACGTGGATTTCTTCCAAACGACGTGCTAAGCATGCCGATGCTGCTCTTTTTAGCACCCGCGCACGGATTTGTGCGAAAACGCGTTTTAAGCATGCACATGCATCTTTTGGTAGACGAGATTGAAGTTTTCTGCAAAACCACAAGATGTGCATGCAAATGGTGCTTTTGGCAGAACGTGCACGTGGATTTCTACCAAACGACGTTCTAAGCATGCCGATGCTGCTCTTTTTAGCACCCGCGCACGGATTCGCGCGAAAACGCGTTTTAAGCATGCACATGCATCTTTTGGTAGACGCGGATGAAGTTTTCTGCAAAACCACAAGATGTGCATGCAAATGGTGCTCTTGGCAGAACGCGCACGTGGATTTCTACCAAACGACGTGCTAAGCATGCCGATGCTGCTCTTTTTAGCACCCGCGCACGGATTTGTGCGAAAACGCGTTTTAAGCATGCACATGCATCTTTTGGTAGACGAGATTGAAGTTTTCTGCAAAACCACAAGATGTGCATGCAAATGGTGCTTTTCGCAGAACGCGCACGTGGATTTCTACCAAACAACGTGCTAAGCATGCCGATGCTGCTCTTTTTAGCACCCGCGCACGGATTCGTGCGAAAACGCGTTTTAAGCATGCACATGCATCTTTTGGTAGACGAGATTGAAGTTTTCTGCAAAAGCACAAGATGTGCATGCAAATGGTGCTTTTCGCAGAACGCGCACGTGGATTTCTACCAAACAACTTCTCAGCATGCCGATGCTGCTCTTTCTAGCACCCGCGCACGGATTCGTGCGAAAACGCGTTTTAAGCATGCACATGCATCTTTTGGTAGACGAGATTGAAGTTTTCTGCAAAACCACAAGATGTGCATGCAAATGGTGCTTTTGGCAGAACGCGCACGTGGATTTCTACCAAACGACGTGCTAAGCATGCCGATGCTGCTCTTTTTAGCACCCGCGCACGGATTCGCGCGAAAACGCGTTTTAAGTATGCACATGCATCTTTTGGTAGACGCGGATTAAGTTTTCTGCAAAACCACAAGATGTGCATGCAAATGGCGCTTTTGGCAGAACGCGCACGTGGATTTCTACCAAACGACGTGCTAAGCACGCCGATGCTGCTCTTTTTAGCACCCGCGCACGGATTTGTGCGAAAACGCGTTTTAAGCATGCACATGCATCTTTTGGTAGACGAGATTGAAGTTTTCTGCAAAACCACAATATGTGCATGCAAATGGTGCTTTTCGCAGAACGCGCACGTGGATTTCTACCAAACAACGTGCTAAGCATGCCGATGCTGCTCTTTTTAGCACCCGCGCACGGATTCGTGCGAAAACGCGTTTTAAGCATGCACATGCATCTTTTGGTAGACGCGGATGAAGTTTTCTGCAAAACCACAAGATGTGCATGCAAATGGTGCTTTTGGCAGAACGCGCACGTGGATTTCTACCAAGCGACGTGCTAAGCATGCCCATGCTGCTCTTTTTAGCACCCGCGCACGGATTTGTGCGAAAACGCGTTTTAAGCATGCACATGCATCTTTTGGTAGACGAGATTGAAGTTTTCTGCAAAACCACAAGATTTGCATGCAAATGGTGCTTTTCGCCGAACGCGCACGTGGATTTCTACCAAACAACGTGCTAAGCATGCAGATGCTGCTCTTTTTAGCACCCGCGCACGGATTCGTGCGAAAACGCGTTTTAAGCATGCACATGCATCTTTTGGTAGACGAGATTGAAGTTTTCTGCAAAAGCACAAGATGTGCATGCAAATGGTGCTTTTCGCAGAACGCGCACGTGGATTTCTACCAAACAACGTGCTAAGCATGCCGATGCTGCTCTTTTTAGCACCCGCGCACGGATTCGTGCGAAAACGCGTTTTAAGCATGCACATGCATCTTTTGGTAGACGCGGATGAAGTTTTCTGCAAAACCACAAGATGTGCATGCAAATGGTGCTTTTGGCAGAACGCGCACGTGGATTTCTACCAAACGACGTGCTAAGCATGCCGATGCTGTTCTTTTTAGCACCCGCGCACGGATTCGTGCGAAAACGCGTTTTAAGCATGCACATGCATCTTTTGGTAGACGCGGATGAAGTTTTCTGCAAAACCACAAGATGTGCATGCAAATGGTGCTCTTGGCAGAACGCGCACGTGGATTTCTTCCAAACGACGTGCTAAGCATGCCGATGCTGCTCTTTTTAGCACCCGCGCACGGATTTGTGCGAAAACGCGTTTTAAGCATGCACATGCATCTTTTGGTAGACGAGATTGAAGTTTTCTGCAAAACCACAAGATGTGCATGCAAATGGTGCTTTTCGCAGAACGCGCACGTGGATTTCTACCAAACAACGTGCTAAGCATGCCGATGCTGCTCTTTTTAGCACCCGCGCACGGATTCGTGCGAAAACGCGTTTTAAGCATGCACATGCATCTTTTGGTAGACGAGATTGAAGTTTTCTGCAAAACCACAAGATGTGCATGCAAATGGTGCTTTTCGCAGAACGCGCACGTGGATTTCTACCAAACAACGTGCTCAGCATGCCGATGCTGCTCTTTTTAGCACCCGCGCACGGATTCGTGCGAAAACGCGTTTTAAGCATGCACCTGCATCTTTTGGTAGACGAGATTGAAGTTTTCTGAGAAACCACAAGATGTGCATGCAAATGGTGCTTTTGGCAGAACGCGCACGTGGATTTCTACCAAACGACGTTCTAAGCATGCCGATGCTGCTCTTTTTAGCACCCGCGCACGGATTCGCGCGAAAACGCGTTTTAGCATGCACATGCATCTTTTGGTAGACGCGGATGAAGTTTTCTGCAAAACCACAAGATGTGCATGCAAATGGTGCTTTTGGCAGAACGCGCACGTGGATTTCTACCAAGCGACGTGCTAAGCATGCCCATGCTGCTCTTTTTAGCACCCGCGCACGGATTTGTGCGAAAACGCGTTTTAAGCATGCGCATGCATCTTTTGGTAGACGCGGATGAAGTTTTCTGCAAAACCACAAGATGTGCATGCAAATGGTGCTCTTGGCAGAACGCGCACGTGGATTTCTACCAAACGACGTGCTAAGCATGCCGATGCTGCTCTTTTTAGCACCCGCGCACGGATTTGTGCGAAAACGCGTTTTAAGCATGCACATGCATCTTTTGGTAGACGAGATTGAAGTTTTCTGCAAAACCACAAGATGTGCATGCAAATGGTGCTTTTCGCAGAACGCGCACGTGGATTTCTACCAAACAACGTGCTAAGCATGCCGATGCTGCTCTTTTTAGCACCCGCGCACGGATTTGTGCGAAAACGCGTTTTAAGCATGCACATGCATCTTTTGGTAGACGAGATTGAAGTTTTCTGCAAAACCACAAGATGTGCATGCGGGTGCTTTTCGCAGAACGCGCACGTGGATTTCTACCAAACAACGTGCTAAGCATGCCGATGCTGCTCTTTTTAGCACCCGCGCACGGATTCGTGCGAAAACGCGTTTTAAGCATGCACATGCATCTTTTGGTAGACGAGATTGAAGTTTTCTGCAAAAGCACAAGATGTGCATGCAAATGGTGCTTTTCGCAGAACGCGCACGTGGATTTCTACCAAACAACGTGCTCAGCATGCCGATGCTGCTCTTTTTAGCACCCGCGCACGGATTCGTGCGAAAACGCGTTTTAAGCATGCGCATGCATCTTTTGGTAGACGAGATTGAAGTTTTCTGCAAAACCACAAGATGTGCATGCAAATGGTGCTTTTGGCAGAACGCGCACGTGGATTTCTACCAAACGACGTGCTAAGCATGCCGATGCTGCTCTTTTTAGCACCCGCGCACGGATTCGCGCGAAAACGCGTTTTAAGCATGCACATGCATCTTTTGGTAGACGCGGATTAAGTTTTCTGCAAAACCACAAGATGTGCATGCAAATGGTGCTTTTGGCAGAACGCGCACGTGGATTTCTACCAAACGACGTGCTAAGCACGCCGATGCTGCTCTTTTTAGCACCCGCGCACGGATTTGTGCGAAAACGCGTTTTAAGCATGCACATGCATCTTTTGGTAGACGAGATTGAAGTTTTCTGCAAAACCACAAGATGTGCATGCAAATGGTGCTTTTCGCAGAACGCGCACGTGGATTTCTACCAAACAACGTGCTAAGCATGCCGATGCTGCTCTTTTTAGCACCCGCGCACGGATTCGTGCGAAAACGCGTTTTAAGCATGCACATGCATCTTTTGGTAGACGCGGATGAAGTTTTCTGCAAAACCACAAGATGTGCATGCAAATGGTGCTTTTGGCAGAACGCGCACGTGGATTTCTACCAAACGACGTGCTAAGCATGCCGATGCTGTTCTTTTTAGCACCCGCGCACGGATTCGTGCGAAAACGCGTTTTAAGCATGCACATGCATCTTTTGGTAGACGCGGATGAAGTTTTCTGCAAAACCACAAGATGTGCATGCAAATGGTGCTCTTGGCAGAACGCGCACGTGGATTTCTACCAAACGACGTGCTAAGCATGCCGATGCTGCTCTTTTTAGCACCCGCGCACGGATTTGTGCGAAAACGCGTTTTAAGCATGCACATGCATCTTTTGGTAGACGAGATTGAAGTTTTCTGCAAAACCACAAGATGTGCATGCAAATGGTGCTTTTCGCAGAACGCGCACGTGGATTTCTACCAAACAACGTGCTAAGCATGCCGATGCTGCTCTTTTTAGCACCCGCGCACGGATTCGTGCGAAAACGCGTTTTAAGCATGCACATGCATCTTTTGGTAGACGAGATTGAAGTTTTCTGCAAAACCACAAGATGTGCATGCAAATGGTGCTTTTCGCAGAACGCGCACGTGGATTTCTACCAAACAACGTGCTCAGCATGCCGATGCTGCTCTTTTTAGCACCCGCGCACGGATTCGTGCGAAAACGCGTTTTAAGCATGCACCTGCATCTTTTGGTAGACGAGATTGAAGTTTTCTGAGAAACCACAAGATGTGCATGCAAATGGTGCTTTTGGCAGAACGCGCACGTGGATTTCTACCAAACGACGTTCTAAGCATGCCGATGCTGCTCTTTTTAGCACCCGCGCACGGATTCGCGCGAAAACGCGTTTTAGCATGCACATGCATCTTTTGGTAGACGCGGATGAAGTTTTCTGCAAAACCACAAGATGTGCATGCAAATGGTGCTTTTGGCAGAACGCGCACGTGGATTTCTACCAAGCGACGTGCTAAGCATGCCCATGCTGCTCTTTTTAGCACCCGCGCACGGATTTGTGCGAAAACGCGTTTTAAGCATGCGCATGCATCTTTTGGTAGACGCGGATGAAGTTTTCTGCAAAACCACAAGATGTGCATGCAAATGGTGCTCTTGGCAGAACGCGCACGTGGATTTCTACCAAACGACGTGCTAAGCATGCCGATGCTGCTCTTTTTAGCACCCGCGCACGGATTTGTGCGAAAACGCGTTTTAAGCATGCACATGCATCTTTTGGTAGACGAGATTGAAGTTTTCTGCAAAACCACAAGATGTGCATGCAAATGGTGCTTTTCGCAGAACGCGCACGTGGATTTCTACCAAACAACGTGCTAAGCATGCCGATGCTGCTCTTTTTAGCACCCGCGCACGGATTTGTGCGAAAACGCGTTTTAAGCATGCACATGCATCTTTTGGTAGACGAGATTGAAGTTTTCTGCAAAACCACAAGATGTGCATGCGGGTGCTTTTCGCAGAACGCGCACGTGGATTTCTACCAAACAACGTGCTAAGCATGCCGATGCTGCTCTTTTTAGCACCCGCGCACGGATTCGTGCGAAAACGCGTTTTAAGCATGCACATGCATCTTTTGGTAGACGAGATTGAAGTTTTCTGCAAAAGCACAAGATGTGCATGCAAATGGTGCTTTTCGCAGAACGCGCACGTGGATTTCTACCAAACAACGTGCTCAGCATGCCGATGCTGCTCTTTTTAGCACCCGCGCACGGATTCGTGCGAAAACGCGTTTTAAGCATGCGCATGCATCTTTTGGTAGACGAGATTGAAGTTTTCTGCAAAACCACAAGATGTGCATGCAAATGGTGCTTTTGGCAGAACGCGCACGTGGATTTCTACCAAACGACGTGCTAAGCATGCCGATGCTGCTCTTTTTAGCACCCGCGCACGGATTCGCGCGAAAACGCGTTTTAAGCATGCACATGCATCTTTTGGTAGACGCGGATTAAGTTTTCTGCAAAACCACAAGATGTGCATGCAAATGGTGCTTTTGGCAGAACGCGCACGTGGATTTCTACCAAACGACGTGCTAAGCACGCCGATGCTGCTCTTTTTAGCACCCGCGCACGGATTTGTGCGAAAACGCGTTTTAAGCATGCACATGCATCTTTTGGTAGACGAGATTGAAGTTTTCTGCAAAACCACAAGATGTGCATGCAAATGGTGCTTTTCGCAGAACGCGCACGTGGATTTCTACCAAACAACGTGCTAAGCATGCCGATGCTGCTCTTTTTAGCACCCGCGCACGGATTCGTGCGAAAACGCGTTTTAAGCATGCACATGCATCTTTTGGTAGACGCGGATGAAGTTTTCTGCAAAACCACAAGATGTGCATGCAAATGGTGCTTTTGGCAGAACGCGCACGTGGATTTCTACCAAACGACGTGCTAAGCATGCCGATGCTGTTCTTTTTAGCACCCGCGCACGGATTCGTGCGAAAACGCGTTTTAAGCATGCACATGCATCTTTTGGTAGACGCGGATGAAGTTTTCTGCAAAACCACAAGATGTGCATGCAAATGGTGCTCTTGGCAGAACGCGCACGTGGATTTCTACCAAACGACGTGCTAAGCATGCCGATGCTGCTCTTTTTAGCACCCGCGCACGGATTTGTGCGAAAACGCGTTTTAAGCATGCACATGCATCTTTTGGTAGACGAGATTGAAGTTTTCTGCAAAACCACAAGATGTGCATGCAAATGGTGCTTTTCGCAGAACGCGCACGTGGATTTCTACCAAACAACGTGCTAAGCATGCCGATGCTGCTCTTTTTAGCACCCGCGCACGGATTCGTGCGAAAACGCGTTTTAAGCATGCACATGCATCTTTTGGTAGACGAGATTGAAGTTTTCTGCAAAACCACAAGATGTGCATGCAAATGGTGCTTTTCGCAGAACGCGCACGTGGATTTCTACCAAACAACGTGCTCAGCATGCCGATGCTGCTCTTTTTAGCACCCGCGCACGGATACGTGCGAAAACGCGTTTTAAGCATGCACACGCATCTTTTGGTAGACGAGATTGAAGTTTTCTGCAAAACCACAAGATGTGCATGCAAATGGTGCTTTTGGCAGAACGCGCACGTGGATTTCTACCAAACGACGTTCTAAGCATGCCGATGCTGCTCTTTTTAGCACCCGCGCACGGATTCGCGCGAAAACGCGTTTTAAGCATGCACATGCATCTTTTGGTAGACGCGGATGAAGTTTTCTGCAAAACCACAAGATGTGCATGCAAATGGTGCTTTTGGCAGAACGCGCACGTGGATTTCTACCAAGCGACGTGCTAAGCATGCCCATGCTGCTCTTTTTAGCACCCGCGCACGGATTTGTGCGAAAACGCGTTTTTAGCATGCACATGCATCTTTTGGTAGACGAGATTGAAGTTTTCTGCAAAACCACAAGATGTGCATGCAAATGGTGCTTTTCGCAGAACGCGCACGTGGATTTCTACCAAACAACGTGCTAAGCATGCCGATGCTGCTCTTTTTAGCACCCGCGCACGGATTCGTGCGAAAACGCGTTTTAAGCATGCACATGCATCTTTTGGTAGACGAGATTGAAGTTTTCTGCAAAAGCACAAGATGTGCATGCAAATGGTGCTTTTCGCAGAACGCACACGTGGATTTCTACCAAACAACGTGCTCAGCATGCCGATGCTGCTCTTTTTAGCACCCGCGCACGGATTCGTGCGAAAACGCGTTTTAAGCATGCACATGCATCTTTTGGTAGACGAGATTGAAGTTTTCTGCAAAACCACAAGATGTGCATGCAAATGGTGCTTTTCGCAGAACGCGCACGTGGATTTCTACCAAACAACGTGCTAAGCATGCCGATGCTGCTCTTTTTAGCACCCGCGAGCGGATTCGTGCGAAAACGCGTTTTAAGCATGCACATGCATCTTTTGGTAGACGAGATTGAAGTTTTCTGCAAAACCACAAGATGTGCATGCAAATGGTGCTTTTCGCAGAACGCGCACGTGGATTTCTACCAAACAACGTGCTAAGCATGCCGATGCTGCTCTTTTTAGCACCCGCGCACGGATTTGTGCGAAAACGCGTTTTAAGCATGCACATGCATCTTTTGGTAGACGCGGATGAAGTTTTCTGCAAAACCACAAGATGTGCATGCAAATGGTGCTCTTGGCAGAACGCGCACGTGGATTTCTACCAAACGACGTGCTAAGCATGCCGATGCTGCTCTTTTTAGCACCCGCGCACGGATTTGTGCGAAAACGCGTTTTAAGCATGCACATGCATCTTTTGGTAGACGAGATTGAAGTTTTCTGCAAAAGCACAAGATGTGCATGCAAATGGTGCTTTTCGCAGAACGCGCACGTGGATTTCTACCAAACAACGTGCTCAGCATGCCGATGCTGCTCTTTTTAGCACCCGCGCACGGATTCGCGCGAAAACGCGTTTTAAGCATGCACATGCATCTTTTGGTAGACGCGGATGAAGTTTTCTGCAAAACCACAAGATGTGCATGCAAATGGTGCTTTTGGCAGAACGCGCACGTGGATTTCTACGAAGCGACGTGCTAAGCATGCCCATGCTGCTCTTTTTAGCACCCGCGCACGGATTTGTGCGAAAACGCGTTTTAAGCATGCACATGCATCTTTTGGTAGACGAGATTGAAGTTTTCTGCAAAACCACAAGATGTGCATGCAAATGGTGCTTTTCGCAGAACGCGCACGTGGATTTCTACCAAACAACGTGCTAAGCATGCCGATGCTGCTCTTTTTAGCACCCGCGCACGGATTCGTGCGAAAACGCGTTTTAAGCATGCACATGCATCTTTTGGTAGACGAGATTGAAGTTTTCTGCAAAACCACAAGATGTGCATGCAAATGGTGCTTTTCGCAGAACGCGCACGTGGATTTCTACCAAACAACGTGCTCAGCATGCCGATGCTGCTCTTTTTAGCACCCGCGCACGGATTCGTGCGAAAACGCGTTTTAAGCATGCACATGCATCTTTTGGTAGACGAGATTGAAGTTTTCTGCAAAACCACAAGATGTGCATGCAAATGGTGCTTTTGGCAGAACGCGCACGTGGATTTCTACCAAACGACGTTCTAAGCATGCCGATGCTGCTCTTTTTAGCACCCGCGCACGGATTCGTGCGAAAACGCGTTTTAAGCATGCACATGCATCTTTTGGTAGACGCGGATGAAGTTTTCTGCAAAACCACAAGATGTGCATGCAAATGGTGCTTTTGGCAGAACGCGCACGTGGATTTCTACCAAGCGACGTGCTAAGCATGCCGATGCTGTTCTTTTTAGCACCCGCGCACGGATTCGTGCGAAAACGCGTTTTAAGCATGCACATGCATCTTTTGGTAGACGCGGATGAAGTTTTCTGCAAAACCACAAGATGTGCATGCAAATGGTGCTCTTGGCAGAACGCGCACGTGGATTTCTTCCAAACGACGTGCTAAGCATGCCGATGCTGCTCTTTTTAGCACCCGCGCACGGATTTGTGCGAAAACGCGTTTTAAGCATGCACATGCATCTTTTGGTAGACGAGATTGAAGTTTTCTGCAAAACCACAAGATGTGCATGCAAATGGTGCTTTTCGCAGAACGCGCACGTGGATTTCTACCAAACAACGTGCTAAGCATGCCGATGCTGCTCTTTTTAGCACCCGCGCACGGATTCGTGCGAAAACGCGTTTTAAGCATGCACATGCATCTTTTGGTAGACGAGATTGAAGTTTTCTGCAAAACCACAAGATGTGCATGCAAATGGTGCTTTTCGCAGAACGCGCACGTGGATTTCTACCAAACAACGTGCTCAGCATGCCGATGCTGCTCTTTTTAGCACCCGCGCACGGATTCGTGCGAAAACGCGTTTTAAGCATGCACATGCATCTTTTGGTAGACGAGATTGAAGTTTTCTGCAAAACCACAAGATGTGCATGCAAATGGTGCTTTTCGCAGAACGCGCACGTGGATTTCTACCAAACAACGTGCTCAGCATGCCGATGCTGCTCTTTTTAGCACCCGCGCACGGATTCGTGCGAAAACGCGTTTTAAGCATGCACATGCATCTTTTGGTAGACGAGATTGAAGTTTTCTGCAAAACCACAAGATGTGCATGCAAATGGTGCTTTTGGCAGAACGCGCACGTGGATTTCTACCAAACGACGTTCTAAGCATGCCGATGCTGCTCTTTTTAGCACCCGCGCACGGATTCGTGCGAAAACGCGTTTTAAGCATGCACATGCATCTTTTGGTAGACGCGGATGAAGTTTTCTGCAAAACCACAAGATGTGCATGCAAATGGTGCTTTTGGCAGAACGCGCACGTGGATTTCTACCAAACGACGTGCTAAGCATGCCGATGCTGTTCTTTTTAGCACCCGCGCACGGATTCGTGCGAAAACGCGTTTTAAGCATGCACATGCATCTTTTGGTAGACGCGGATGAAGTTTTCTGCAAAACCACAAGATGTGCATGCAAATGGTGCTCTTGGCAGAACGCGCACGTGGATTTCTTCCAAACGACGTGCTAAGCATGCCGATGCTGCTCTTTTTAGCACCCGCGCACGGATTTGTGCGAAAACGCGTTTTAAGCATGCACATGCATCTTTTGGTAGACGAGATTGAAGTTTTCTGCAAAACCACAAGATGTGCATGCAAATGGTGCTTTTCGCAGAACGCGCACGTGGATTTCTACCAAACAACGTGCTAAGCATGCCGATGCTGCTCTTTTTAGCACCCGCGCACGGATTCGTGCGAAAACGCGTTTTAAGCATGCACATGCATCTTTTGGTAGACGAGATTGAAGTTTTCTGCAAAACCACAAGATGTGCATGCAAATGGTGCTTTTCGCAGAACGCGCACGTGGATTTCTACCAAACAACGTGCTCAGCATGCCGATGCTGCTCTTTTTAGCACCCGCGCACGGATTCGTGCGAAAACGCGTTTTAAGCATGCACATGCATCTTTTGGTAGACGAGATTGAAGTTTTCTGCAAAACCACAAGATGTGCATGCAAATGGTGCTTTTGGCAGAACGCGAACGTGGATTTCTACCAAACGACGTTCTAAGCATGCCGATGCTGCTCTTTTTAGCACCCGCGCACGGATTCGCGCGAAAACGCGTTTTAAGCATGCACATGCATCTTTTGGTAGACGCGGATGAAGTTTTCTGCAAAACCACAAGATGTGCATGCAAATGGTGCTTTTGGCAGAACGCGCACGTGGATTTCTACCAAGCGACGTGCTAAGCATGCCCATGCTGCTCTTTTTAGCACCCGCGCACGGATTCGTGCGAAAACGCGTTTTAAGCATGCGCATGCATCTTTTGGTAGACGAGATTGAAGTTTTCTGCAAAACCACAAGATGTGCATGCAAATGGTGCTTTTGGCAGAACGCGCACGTGGATTTCTACCAAACAACGTGCTCAGCATGCCGATGCTGCTCTTTTTAGCACCCGCGCACGGATTCGTGCGAAAACGCGTTTTAAGCATGCACATGCATCTTTTGGTAGACGAGATTGAAGTTTTCTGCAAAACCACAAGATGTGCATGCAAATGGTGCTTTTGGCAGAACGCGCACGTGGATTTCTACCAAACGACGTTCTAAGCATGCCGATGCTGCTCTTTTTAGCACCCGCGCACGGATTCGTGCGAAAACGCGTTTTAAGCATGCACATGCATCTTTTGGTAGACGAGATTGAAGTTTTCTGCAAAAGCACAAGATGTGCATGCAAATGGTGCTTTTCGCAGAACGCGCACGTGGATTTCTACCAAACAACGTGCTAAGCATGCCGATGCTGCTCTTTTTAGCACCCGCGCACGGATTCGTGCGAAAACGCGTTTTAAGCATGCACATGCATCTTTTGGTAGACGCGGATGAAGTTTTCTGCAAAACCACAAGATGTGCATGCAAATGGTGCTTTTGGCAGAACGCGCACGTGGATTTCTACCAAACGACGTGCTAAGCATGCCGATGCTGTTCTTTTTAGCACCCGCGCACGGATTCGTGCGAAAACGCGTTTTAAGCATGCACATGCATCTTTTGGTAGACGCGGATGAAGTTTTCTGCAAAACCACAAGATGTGCATGCAAATGGTGCTCTTGGCAGAACGCGCACGTGGATGTCTTCCAAACGACGTGCTAAGCATGCCGATGCTGCTCTTTTTAGCACCCGCGCACGGATTTGTGCGAAAACGCGTTTTAAGCATGCACATGCATCTTTTGGTAGACGAGATTGAAGTTTTCTGCAAAACCACAAGATGTGCATGCAAATGGTGCTTTTCGCAGAACGCGCACGTGGATTTCTACCAAACAACGTGCTAAGCATGCCGATGCTGCTCTTTTTAGCACCCGCGCACGGATTCGTGCGAAAACGCGTTTTAAGCATGCACATGCATCTTTTGGTAGACGAGATTGAAGTTTTCTGCAAAACCACAAGATGTGCATGCAAATGGTGCTTTTCGCAGAACGCGCACGTGGATTTCTACCAAACAACGTGCTCAGCATGCCGATGCTGCTCTTTTTAGCACCCGCGCACGGATTCGTGCGAAAACGCGTTTTAAGCATGCACATGCATCTTTTGGTAGACGAGATTGAAGTTTTCTGCAAAACCACAAGATGTGCATGCAAATGGTGCTTTTGGCAGAACGCGCACGTGGATTTCTACCAAACGACGTTCTAAGCATGCCGATGCTGCTCTTTTTAGCACCCGCGCACGGATTCGCGCGAAAACGCGTTTTAAGCATGCACATGCATCTTTTGGTAGACGCGGATGAAGTTTTCTGCAAAACCACAAGATGTGCATGCAAATGGTGCTTTTGGCAGAACGCGCACGTGGATTTCTACCAAGCGACGTGCTAAGCATGCCCATGCTGCTCTTTTTAGCACCCGCGCACGGATTCGTGCGAAAACGCGTTTTAAGCATGCGCATGCATCTTTTGGTAGACGAGATTGAAGTTTTCTGCAAAACCACAAGATGTGCATGCAAATGGTGCTTTTGGCAGAACGCGCACGTGGATTTCTACCAAACGACGTGCTAAGCATGCCGATGCTGCTCTTTTTAGCACCCGCGCACGGATTCGCGCGAAAACGCGTTTTAAGCATGCACATGCATCTTTTGGTAGACGCGGATTAAGTTTTCTGCAAAACCACAAGATGTGCATGCAAATGGTGCTTTTGGCAGAACGCGCACGTGGATTTCTACCAAACGACGTGCTAAGCACGCCGATGCTGCTCTTTTTAGCACCCGCGCACGGATTTGTGCGAAAACGCGTTTTAAGCATGCACATGCATCTTTTAGGAGACGAGATTGAAGTTTTCTGCAAAACCACAAGATGTGCATGCAAATGGTGCTTTTCGCAGAACGCGCACGTGGATTTCTACCAAACAACGTGCTAAGCATGCCGATGCTGCTCTTTTTAGCACCCGCGCACGGATTCGTGCGAAAACGCGTTTTAAGCATGCACATGCATCTTTTGGTAGACGCGGATGAAGTTTTCTGCAAAACCACATGTGCATGCAAATGGTGCTCTTGGCAGAACGTGCACGTGGATTTCTACCAAAGGACGTGCTAAGCATGCCGATGCTGCTCTTTTTAGCACCCGCGCACGGATTTGTGCGAAAACGCGTTTTAAGCATGCACATGCATCTTTTGGTAGACGAGATTGAAGTTTTCTGCAAAACCACAAGATGTGCATGCAAATGGTGCTTTTCGCAGAACGCGCACGTGGATTTCTACCAAACAACGTGCTAAGCATGCCGATGCTGCTCTTTTTAGCACCCGCGCACGGATTCGTGCGAAAACGCGTTTTAAGCATGCACATGCATCTTTTGGTAGACGAGATTGAAGTTTTCTGCAAAACCACAAGATGTGCATGCAAATGGTGCTTTTCGCAGAACGCGCACGTGGATTTCTACCAAACAACGTGCTCAGCATGCCGATGCTGCTCTTTTTAGCACCCGCGCACGGATTCGTGCGAAAACGCGTTTTAAGCATGCACATGCATCTTTTGGTAGACGAGATTGAAGTTTTCTGCAAAACCACAAGATGTGCATGCAAATGGTGCTTTTCGCAGAACGCGCACGTGGATTTCTACCAAACAACGTGCTCAGCATGCCGATGCTGCTCTTTTTAGCACCCGCGCACGGATTCGTGCGAAAACGCGTTTTAAGCATGCACATGCATCTTTTGGTAGACGAGATTGAAGTTTTCTGCAAAACCACAAGATGTGCATGCAAATGGTGCTTTTGGCAGAACGCGCACGTGGATTTCTACCAAACGACGTTCTAAGCATGCCGATGCTGCTCTTTTTAGCACCCGCGCACGGATTCGCGCGAAAACGCGTTTTAAGCATGCACATGCATCTTTTGGTAGACGCGGATGAAGTTTTCTGCAAAACCACAAGATGTGCATGCAAATGGTGCTTTTGGCAGAACGCGCACGTGGATTTCTACCAAGCGACGTGCTAAGCATGCCCATGCTGCTCTTTTTAGCACCCGCGCACGGATTCGTGCGAAAACGCGTTTTAAGCATGCGCATGCATCTTTTGGTAGACGAGATTGAAGTTTTCTGCAAAACCACAAGATGTGCATGCAAATGGTGCTTTTGGCAGAACGCGCACGTGGATTTCTACCAAACGACGTGCTAAGCATGCCGATGCTGCTCTTTTTAGCACCCGCGCACGGATTCGCGCGAAAACGCGTTTTAAGCATGCACATGCATCTTTTGGTAGACGCGGATTAAGTTTTCTGCAAAACCACAAGATGTGCATGCAAATGGTGCTTTTGGCAGAACGCGCACGTGGATTTCTACCAAACGACGTGCTAAGCACGCCGATGCTGCTCTTTTTAGCACCCGCGCACGGATTTGTGCGAAAACGCGTTTTAAGCATGCACATGCATCTTTTAGGAGACGAGATTGAAGTTTTCTGCAAAACCACAAGATGTGCATGCAAATGGTGCTTTTCGCAGAACGCGCACGTGGATTTCTACCAAACAACGTGCTAAGCATGCCGATGCTGCTCTTTTTAGCACCCGCGCACGGATTCGTGCGAAAACGCGTTTTAGGCATGCACATGCATCTTTTGGTAGACGCGGATGAAGTTTTCTGCAAAACCACAAGATGTGCATGCAAATGGTGCTTTTGGCAGAACGCGCACGTGGATTTCTACCAAACGACGTGCTAAGCATGCCGATGCTGTTCTTTTTAGCACCCGCGCACGGATTCGTGCGAAAACGCGTTTTAAGCATGCACATGCATCTTTTGGTAGACGCGGATGAAGTTTTCTGCAAAACCACATGTGCATGCAAATGGTACTCTTGGCAGAACGCGCACGTGGATTTCTACCAAAGGACGTGCTAAGCATGCCGATGCTGCTCTTTTTAGCACCCGCGCACGGATTTGTGCGAAAACGCGTTTTAAGCATGCACATGCATCTTTTGGTAGACGAGATTGAAGTTTTCTGCAAAACCACAAGATGTGCATGCAAATGGTGCTTTTCGCAGAACGCGCACGTGGATTTCTACCAAACAACGTGCTAAGCATGCCGATGCTGCTCTTTTTAGCACCCGCGCACGGATTCGTGCGAAAACGCGTTTTAAGCATGCACATGCATCTTTTGGTAGACGAGATTGAAGTTTTCTGCAAAACCACAAGATGTGCATGCAAATGGTGCTTTTCGCAGAACGCGCACGTGGATTTCTACCAAACAACGTGCTCAGCATGCCGATGCTGCTCTTTTTAGCACCCGCGCACGGATTCGTGCGAAAACGCGTTTTAAGCATGCACATGCATCTTTTGGTAGACGAGATTGAAGTTTTCTGCAAAACCACAAGATGTGCATGCAAATGGTGCTTTTGGCAGAACGCGCACGTGGATTTCTACCAAACGACGTTCTAAGCATGCCGATGCTGCTCTTTTTAGCACCCGCGCACGGATTCGCGCGAAAACGCGTTTTAAGCATGCACATGCATCTTTTGGTAGACGCGGATGAAGTTTTCTGCAAAACCACAAGATGTGCATGCAAATGGTGCTTTTGGCAGAACGCGCACGTGGATTTCTACCAAGCGACGTGCTAAGCATGCCCATGCTGCTCTTTTTAGCACCCGCGCACGGATTTGTGCGAAAACGCGTTTTAAGCATGCACATGCATCTTTTGGTAGACGAGATTGAAGTTTTCTGCAAAACCACAAGATGTGCATGCAAATGGTGCTTTTCGCAGAACGCGCACGTGGATTTCTACCAAACAACGTGCTAAGCATGCCGATGCTGCTCTTTTTAGCACCCGCGCACGGATTCGTGCGAAAACGCGTTTTAAGCATGCACATGCATCTTTTGGTAGACGAGATTGAACTTTTCTGCAAAAGCACAAGATGTGCATGCAAATGGTGCTTTTCGCAGAACGCGCACGTGGATTTCTACCAAACAACGTGCTCAGCATGCCGATGCTGCTCTTTTTAGCACCCGCGCACGGATTCGTGCGAAAACGCGTTTTAAGCATGCACATGCATCTTTTGGTAGACGAGATTGAAGTTTTCTGCAAAACCACAAGATGTGCATGCAAATGGTGCTTTTGGCAGAACGCGCACGTGGATTTCTACCAAACGACGTTCTAAGCATGCCGATGCTGCTCTTTTTAGCACCCGCGCACGGATTCATGCGAAAACGCGTTTTAAGCATGCACATGCATCTTTTGGTAGACGCGGATGAAGTTTTCTGCAAAACCACAAGATGTGTATGCAAATGGTGCTTTTGGCAGAACGCGCACGTGGATTTCTACCAAGCGACGTGCTAAGCATGCCCATGCTGCTCTTTTTAGCACCCGCGCACGGATTTGTGCGAAAACGCGTTTTAAGCATGCACATGCATCTTTTAGGAGACGAGATTGAAGTTTTCTGCAAAACCACAAGATGTGCATGCAAATGGTGCTTTTCGCAGAACGCGCACGTGGATTTCTACCAAACAACGTGCTAAGCATGCCGATGCTGCTCTTTTTAGCACCCGCGCACGGATTCGTGCGAAAACGCGTTTTAAGCATGCACATGCATCTTTTGGTAGACACGGATGAAGTTTTCTGCAAAACCACAAGATGTGCATGCAAATGGTGCTTTTGGCAGAACGCGCACGTGGATTTCTACCAAACGACGTGCTAAGCATGCCGATGCTGTTCTTTTTAGCACCCGCGCACGGATTCGTGCGAAAACGCGTTTTAAGCATGCACATGCATCTTTTGGTAGACGCGGATGAAGTTTTCTGCAAAACCGCATGTGCATGCAAATGGTGCTCTTGGCAGAACGCGCACGTGGATTTCTACCAAAGGACGTGCTAAGCATGCCGATGCTGCTCTTTTTAGCACCCGCGCACGGATTTGTGCGAAAACGCGTTTTAAGCATGCACATGCATCTTTTGGTAGACGAGATTGAAGTTTTCTGCAAAACCACAAGATGTGCATGCAAATGGTGCTTTTCGCAGAACGCGCACGTGCATTTCTACCAAACAACGTGCTAAGCATGCCGATGCTGCTCTTTTTAGCACCCGCGCACGGATTCGTGCGAAAACACGTTTTAAGCATGCACATGCATCTTTTGGTAGACGAGATTGAAGTTTTCTGCAAAACCACAAGATGTGCATGCAAATGGTGCTTTTCGCAGAACGCGCACGTGGATTTCTACCAAACAACGTGCTCAGCATGCCGATGCTGCTCTTTTTAGCACCCGCGCACGGATTCGTGCGAAAACGCGTTTTAAGCATGCACATGCATCTTTTGGTAGACGAGATTGAAGTTTTCTGCAAAACCACAAGATGTGCATGCAAATGGTGCTTTTGGCAGAACGCGCACGTGGATTTCTACCAAACGACGTTCTAAGCATGCCGATGCTGCTCTTTTTAGCACCCGCGCACGGATTCGCGCGAAAACGCGTTTTAAGCATGCACATGCATCTTTTGGTAGACGCGGATGAAGTTTTCTGCAAAACCACAAGATGTGCATGCAAATGGTGCTTTTGGCAGAACGCGCACGTGGATTTCTACCAAGCGACGTGCTAAGCATGCCCATGCTGCTCTTTTTAGCACCCGCGCACGGATTTGTGCGAAAACGCGTTTTAAGCATGCACATGCATCTTTTGGTAGACGAGATTGAAGTTTTCTGCAAAACCACAAGATGTGCATGCAAATGGTGCTTTTCGCAGAACGCGCACGTGTATTTCTACCAAACAACGTGCTAAGCATGCCGATGCTGCTCTTTTTAGCACCCGCGCACGGATTCGTGCGAAAACGCGTTTTAAGCATGCACATGCATCTTTTGGTAGACGAGATTGAACTTTTCTGCAAAAGCACAAGATGTGCATGCAAATGGTGCTTTTCGCAGAACGCGCACGTGGATTTCTACCAAACAACGTGCTCAGCATGCCGATGCTGCTCTTTTTAGCACCCGCGCACGGATTCGTGCGAAAACGCGTTTTAAGCATGCACATGCATCTTTTGGTAGACGAGATTGAAGTTTTCTGCAAAACCACAAGATGTGCATGCAAATGGTGCTTTTGGCAGAACGCGCACGTGGATTTCTACCAAACGACGTTCTAAGCATGCCGATGCTGCTCTTTTTAGCACCCGCGCACGGATTCATGCGAAAACGCGTTTTAAGCATGCACATGCATCTTTTGGTAGACGCGGATGAAGTTTTCTGCAAAACCACAAGATGTGTATGCAAATGGTGCTTTTGGCAGAACGCGCACGTGGATTTCTACCAAGCGACGTGCTAAGCATGCCCATGCTGCTCTTTTTAGCACCCGCGCACGGATTTGTGCGAAAACGCGTTTTAAGCATGCACATGCATCTTTTAGGAGACGAGATTGAAGTTTTCTGCAAAACCACAAGATGTGCATGCAAATGGTGCTTTTCGCAGAACGCGCACGTGGATTTCTACCAAACAACGTGCTAAGCATGCTGATGCTGCTCTTTTTAGCACCCGCGCACGGATTCGTGCGAAAACGCGTTTTAAGCATGCACATGCATCTTTTGGTAGACGCGGATGAAGTTTTCTGCAAAACCACAAGATGTGCATGCAAATGGTGCTTTTGGCAGAACGCGCACGTGGATTTCTACCAAACGACGTGCTAAGCATGCCGATGCTGTTCTTTTTAGCACCCGCGCACGGATTCGTGCGAAAACGCGTTTTAAGCATGCACATGCATCTTTTGGTAGACGCGGATGAAGTTTTCTGCAAAACCACAAGATGTGCATGCAAATGGTGCTTTTGGCAGAACGCGCACGTGGATTTCTACCAAGCGACGTGCTAAGCATGCCCATGCTGCTCTTTTTAGCACCCGCGCACGGATTTGTGCGAAAACGCGTTTTAAGCATGCACATGCATCTTTTGGTAGACGAGATTGAAGTTTTCTGCAAAACCACAAGATGTGCATGCAAATGGTGCTTTTCGCAGAACGCGCACGTGGATTTCTACCAAACAACGTGCTAAGCATGCCGATGCTGCTCTTTTTAGCACCCGCGCACGGATTCGTGCGAAAACGCGTTTTAAGCATGCACATGCATCTTTTGGTAGACGAGATTGAACTTTTCTGCAAAAGCACAAGATGTGCATGCAAATGGTGCTTTTCGCAGAACGCGCACGTGGATTTCTACCAAACAACGTGCTCAGCATGCCGATGCTGCTCTTTTTAGCACCCGCGCACGGATTCGTGCGAAAACGCGTTTTAAGCATGCACATGCATCTTTTGGTAGACGAGATTGAAGTTTTCTGCAAAACCACAAGATGTGCATGCAAATGGTGCTTTTGGCAGAACGCGCACGTGGATTTCTACCAAACGACGTTCTAAGCATGCCGATGCTGCTCTTTTTAGCACCCGCGCACGGATTCATGCGAAAACGCGTTTTAAGCATGCACATGCATCTTTTGGTAGACGCGGATGAAGTTTTCTGCAAAACCACAAGATGTGTATGCAAATGGTGCTTTTGGCAGAACGCGCACGTGGATTTCTACCAAGCGACGTGCTAAGCATGCCCATGCTGCTCTTTTTAGCACCCGCGCACGGATTTGTGCGAAAACGCGTTTTAAGCATGCACATGCATCTTTTAGGAGACGAGATTGAAGTTTTCTGCAAAACCACAAGATGTGCATGCAAATGGTGCTTTTCGCAGAACGCGCACGTGGATTTCTACCAAACAACGTGCTAAGCATGCCGATGCTGCTCTTTTTAGCACCCGCGCACGGATTCGTGCGAAAACGCGTTTTAAGCATGCACATGCATCTTTTGGTAGACGCGGATGAAGTTTTCTGCAAAACCACAAGATGTGCATGCAAATGGTGCTTTTGGCAGAACGCGCACGTGGATTTCTACCAAACGACGTGCTAAGCATGCCGATGCTGTTCTTTTTAGCACCCGCGCACGGATTCGTGCGAAAACGCGTTTTAAGCATGCACATGCATCTTTTGGTAGACGCGGATGAAGTTTTCTGCAAAACCACATGTGCATGCAAATGGTGCTCTTGGCAGAACGCGCACGTGGATTTCTACCAAAGGACGTGCTAAGCATGCCGATGCTGCTCTTTTTAGCACCCGCGCACGGATTTGTGCGAAAACGCGTTTTAAGCATGCACATGCATCTTTTGGTAGACGAGATTGAAGTTTTCTGCAAAACCACAAGATGTGCATGCAAATGGTGCTTTTCGCAGAACGCGCACGTGGATTTCTACCAAACAACGTGCTAAGCATGCCGATGCTGCTCTTTTTAGCACCCGCGCACGGATTCGTGCGAAAACGCGTTTTAAGCATGCACATGCATCTTTTGGTAGACGAGATTGAAGTTTTCTGCAAAACCACAAGATGTGCATGCAAATGGTGCTTTTCGCAGAACGCGCACGTGGATTTCTACCAAACAACGTGCTCAGCATGCCGATGCTGCTCTTTTTAGCACCCGCGCACGGATTCGTGCGAAAACGCGTTTTAAGCATGCACATGCATCTTTTGGTAGACGAGATTGAAGTTTTCTGCAAAACCACAAGATGTGCATGCAAATGGTGCTTTTGGCAGAACGCGCACGTGGATTTCTACCAAACGACGTTCTAAGCATGCCGATGCTGCTCTTTTTAGCACCCGCGCACGGATTCATGCGAAAACGCGTTTTAAGCATGCACATGCATCTTTTGGTAGACGCGGATGAAGTTTTCTGCAAAACCACAAGATGTGTATGCAAATGGTGCTTTTGGCAGAACGCGCACGTGGATTTCTACCAAGCGACGTGCTAAGCATGCCCATGCTGCTCTTTTTAGCACCCGCGCACGGATTTGTGCGAAAACGCGTTTTAAGCATGCACATGCATCTTTTAGGAGACGAGATTGAAGTTTTCTGCAAAACCACAAGATGTGCATGCAAATGGTGCTTTTCGCAGAACGCGCACGTGGATTTCTACCAAACAACGTGCTAAGCATGCTGATGCTGCTCTTTTTAGCACCCGCGCACGGATTCGTGCGAAAACGCGTTTTAAGCATGCACATGCATCTTTTGGTAGACGCGGATGAAGTTTTCTGCAAAACCACAAGATGTGCATGCAAATGGTGCTTTTGGCAGAACGCGCACGTGGATTTCTACCAAACGACGTGCTAAGCATGCCGATGCTGTTCTTTTTAGCACCCGCGCACGGATTCGTGCGAAAACGCGTTTTAAGCATGCACATGCATCTTTTGGTAGACGCGGATGAAGTTTTCTGCAAAACCACAAGATGTGCATGCAAATGGTGCTTTTGGCAGAACGCGCACGTGGATTTCTACCAAGCGACGTGCTAAGCATGCCCATGCTGCTCTTTTTAGCACCCGCGCACGGATTTGTGCGAAAACGCGTTTTAAGCATGCACATGCATCTTTTGGTAGACGAGATTGAAGTTTTCTGCAAAACCACAAGATGTGCATGCAAATGGTGCTTTTCGCAGAACGCGCACGTGGATTTCTACCAAACAACGTGCTAAGCATGCCGATGCTGCTCTTTTTAGCACCCGCGCACGGATTCGTGCGAAAACGCGTTTTAAGCATGCACATGCATCTTTTGGTAGACGAGATTGAACTTTTCTGCAAAAGCACAAGATGTGCATGCAAATGGTGCTTTTCGCAGAACGCGCACGTGGATTTCTACCAAACAACGTGCTCAGCATGCCGATGCTGCTCTTTTTAGCACCCGCGCACGGATTCGTGCGAAAACGCGTTTTAAGCATGCACATGCATCTTTTGGTAGACGAGATTGAAGTTTTCTGCAAAACCACAAGATGTGCATGCAAATGGTGCTTTTGGCAGAACGCGCACGTGGATTTCTACCAAACGACGTTCTAAGCATGCCGATGCTGCTCTTTTTAGCACCCGCGCACGGATTCATGCGAAAACGCGTTTTAAGCATGCACATGCATCTTTTGGTAGACGCGGATGAAGTTTTCTGCAAAACCACAAGATGTGTATGCAAATGGTGCTTTTGGCAGAACGCGCACGTGGATTTCTACCAAGCGACGTGCTAAGCATGCCCATGCTGCTCTTTTTAGCACCCGCGCACGGATTTGTGCGAAAACGCGTTTTAAGCATGCACATGCATCTTTTAGGAGACGAGATTGAAGTTTTCTGCAAAACCACAAGATGTGCATGCAAATGGTGCTTTTCGCAGAACGCGCACGTGGATTTCTACCAAACAACGTGCTAAGCATGCCGATGCTGCTCTTTTTAGCACCCGCGCACGGATTCGTGCGAAAACGCGTTTTAAGCATGCACATGCATCTTTTGGTAGACGCGGATGAAGTTTTCTGCAAAACCACAAGATGTGCATGCAAATGGTGCTTTTGGCAGAACGCGCACGTGGATTTCTACCAAACGACGTGCTAAGCATGCCGATGCTGTTCTTTTTAGCACCCGCGCACGGATTCGTGCGAAAACGCGTTTTAAGCATGCACATGCATCTTTTGGTAGACGCGGATGAAGTTTTCTGCAAAACCACATGTGCATGCAAATGGTGCTCTTGGCAGAACGCGCACGTGGATTTCTACCAAAGGACGTGCTAAGCATGCCGATGCTGCTCTTTTTAGCACCCGCGCACGGATTTGTGCGAAAACGCGTTTTAAGCATGCACATGCATCTTTTGGTAGACGAGATTGAAGTTTTCTGCAAAACCACAAGATGTGCATGCAAATGGTGCTTTTCGCAGAACGCGCACGTGGATTTCTACCAAACAACGTGCTAAGCATGCCGATGCTGCTCTTTTTAGCACCCGCGCACGGATTCGTGCGAAAACGCGTTTTAAGCATGCACATGCATCTTTTGGTAGACGAGATTGAAGTTTTCTGCAAAACCACAAGATGTGCATGCAAATGGTGCTTTTCGCAGAACGCGCACGTGGATTTCTACCAAACAACGTGCTCAGCATGCCGATGCTGCTCTTTTTAGCACCCGCGCACGGATTCGTGCGAAAACGCGTTTTAAGCATGCACATGCATCTTTTGGTAGACGAGATTGAAGTTTTCTGCAAAACCACAAGATGTGCATGCAAATGGTGCTTTTGGCAGAACGCGCACGTGGATTTCTACCAAACGACGTTCTAAGCATGCCGATGCTGCTCTTTTTAGCACCCGCGCACGGATTCGCGCGAAAACGCGTTTTAAGCATGCACATGCATCTTTTGGTAGACGCGGATGAAGTTTTCTGCAAAACCACAAGATGTGCATGCAAATGGTGCTTTTGGCAGAACGCGCACGTGGATTTCTACCAAGCGACGTGCTAAGCATGCCCATGCTGCTCTTTTTAGCACCCGCGCACGGATTTGTGCGAAAACGCGTTTTAAGCATGCACATGCATCTTTTGGTAGACGAGATTGAAGTTTTCTGCAAAACCACAAGATGTGCATGCAAATGGTGCTTTTCGCAGAACGCGCACGTGGATTTCTACCAAACAACGTGCTAAGCATGCCGATGCTGCTCTTTTTAGCACCCCCGCACGGATTCGTGCGAAAACGCGTTTTAAGCATGCACATGCATCTTTTGGTAGACGAGATTGAACTTTTCTTCAAAAGCACAAGATGTGCATGCAAATGGTGCTTTTCGCAGAACGCGCACGTGGATTTCTACCAAACAACGTGCTCAGCATGCCGATGCTGCTCTTTTTAGCACCCGCGCACGGATTCGTGCGAAAACGCGTTTTAAGCATGCACATGCATCTTTTGGTAGACGAGATTGAAGTTTTCTGCAAAACCACAAGATGTGCATGCAAATGGTGCTTTTGGCAGAACGCGCACGTGGATTTCTACCAAACGACGTTCTAAGCATGCCGATGCTGCTCTTTTTAGCACCCGCGCACGGATTCGTGCGAAAACGCGTTTTAAGCATGCACATGCATCTTTTGGTAGACGCGGATGAAGTTTTCTGCAAAACCACAAGATGTGTATGCAAATGGTGCTTTTGGCAGAACGCGCACGTGGATTTCTACCAAGCGACGTGCTAAGCATGCCCATGCTGCTCTTTTTAGCACCCGCGCACGGATTTGTGCGAAAACGCGTTTTAAGCATGCACATGCATCTTTTGGTAGACGAGATTGAAGTTTTCTGCAAAACCACAAGATGTGCATGCAAATGGTGCTTTTCGCAGAACGCGCACGTGGATTTCTACCAAACAACGTGCTAAGCATGCAGATGCTGCTCTTTTTAGCACCCGCGCACGAATTCGTGCGAAAACGCGTTTTAAGCATGCACATGCATCTTTTGGTAGACGAGATTGAACTTTTCTGCAAAAGCACAAGATGTGCATGCAAATGGTGCTTTTCGCAGAACGCGCACGTAGATTTCTACCAAACAACGTGCTCAGCATGCCGATGCTGCTCTTTTTAGCACCCGCGCACGGATTCGTGCGAAAACGCGTTTTAAGCATGCACATGCATCTTTTGGTAGACGCGGATGAAGTTTTCTGCAAAACCACAAGATGTGCATGCAAATGGTGCTTTTGGCAGAACGCGCACGTGGATTTCTACCAAACGACGTGCTAAGCATGCCGATGCTGTTCTTTTTAGCACCCGCGCACGGATTCGTGCGAAAACGCGTTTTAAGCATGCACATGCATCTTTTGGTAGACGCGGATGAAGTTTTCTGCAAAACCACAAGATGTGCATGCAAATGGTGCTCTTGGCAGAACGCGCACGTGGATTTCTTCCAAACGACGTGCTAAGCATGCCGATGCTGCTCTTTTTAGCACCCGCGCACGGATTTGTGCGAAAACGCTTTTTAAGCATGCACATGCATCTTTTGGTAGACGAGATTGAAGTTTTCTGCAAAACCACAAGATGTGCATGCAAATGGTGCTTTTCGCAGAACGCGCACGTGGATTTCTACCAAACAACGTGCTAAGCACGCCGATGCTGCTCTTTTTAGCACCCGCGCACGGATTCGTGCGAAAACGCGTTTTAAGCATGCACATGCATCTTTTGGTAGACGAGATTGAACTTTTCTGCAAAAGCACAAGATGTGCATGCAAATGGTGCTTTTCGCAGAACGCGCACGTGGATTTCTACCAAACAACGTGCTCAGCATGCCGATGCTGCTCTTTTTAGCACCCGCGCACGGATTCGTGCGAAAACGCGTTTTAAGCATGCACATGCATCTTTTGGTAGACGAGATTGAAGTTTTCTGCAAAACCACAAGATGTGCATGCAAATGGTGCTTTTGGCAGAACGCGCACGTGGATTTCTACCAAACGACGTTCTAAGCATGCCGATGCTGCTCTTTTTAGCACCCGCGCACGGATTCGTGCGAAAACGCGTTTTAAGCATGCACATGCATCTTTTGGTAGACGCGGATGAAGTTTTCTGCAAAACCACAAGATGTGTATGCAAATGTGCTTTTGGCAGAACGCGCACGTGGATTTCTACCAAGCGACGTGCTAAGCATGCCCATGCTGCTCTTTTTAGCACCCGCGCACGGATTTGTGCGAAAACGCGTTTTAAGCACGCACATGCATCTTTTGGTAGACGAGATTGAAGTTTTCTGCAAAACCACAAGATGTGCATGCAAATGGTGCTTTTCGCAGAACGCGCACGTGGATTTCTACCAAACAACGTGCTAAGCATGCAGATGCTGCTCTTTTTAGCACCCGCGCACGAATTCGTGCGAAAACGCGTTTTAAGCATGCACATGCATCTTTTGGTAGACGAGATTGAACTTTTCTGCAAAAGCACAAGATGTGCATGCAAATGGTGCTTTTCGCAGAACGCGCACGTGGATTTCTACCAAACAACGTGCTCAGCATGCCGATGCTGCTCTTTTTAGCACCCGCGCACGGATTCGTGCGAAAACGCGTTTTAAGCATGCACATGCATCTTTTGGTAGACGCGGATGAAGTTTTCTGCAAAACCACAAGATGTGCATGCAAATGGTGCTTTTGGCAGAACGCGCACGTGGATTTCTACCAAACGACGTGCTAAGCATGCCGATGCTGTTCTTTTTAGCACCCGCGCACGGATTCGTGCGAAAACGCGTTTTAAGCATGCACATGCATCTTTTGGTAGACGCGGATGAAGTTTTCTGCAAAACCACAAGATGTGCATGCAAATGGTGCTCTTGGCAGAACGCGCACGTGGATTTCTTCCAAACGACGTGCTAAGCATGCCGATGCTGCTCTTTTTAGCACCCGCGCACGGATTTGTGCGAAAACGCGTTTTAAGCATGCACATGCATCTTTTGGTAGACGAGATTGAAGTTTTCTGCAAAACCACAAGATGTGCATGCAAATGGTGCTTTTCGCAGAACGCGCACGTGGATTTCTACCAAACAACGTGCTAAGCATGCCGATGCTGCTCTTTTTAGCACCCGCGCACGGATTCGTGCGAAAACGCGTTTTAAGCATGCACATGCATCTTTTGGTAGACGAGATTGAAGTTTTCTGCAAAACCACAAGATGTGCATGCAAATGGTGCTTTTCGCAGAACGCGCACGTGGATTTCTACCAAACAACGTGCTCAGCATGCCGATGCTGCTCTTTTTAGCACCCGCGCACGGATTCGTGCGAAAACGCGTTTTAAGCATGCACATGCATCTTTTGGTAGACGAGATTGAAGTTTTCTGCAAAACCACAAGATGTGCATGCAAATGGTGCTTTTGGCAGAACGCGCACGTGGATTTCTACCAAACGACGTTCTAAGCATGCCGATGCTGCTCTTTTTAGCACCCGCGCACGGATTCGCGCGAAAACGCGTTTTAAGCATGCACATGCATCTTTTGGTAGACGCGGATGAAGTTTTCTGCAAAACCACAAGATGTGCATGCAAATGGTGCTTTTGGCAGAACGCGCACGTGGATTTCTACCAAGCGACGTGCTAAGCATGCCCATGCTGCTCTTTTTAGCACCCGCGCACGGATTCGTGCGAAAACGCGTTTTAAGCATGCGCATGCATCTTTTGGTAGACGAGATTGAAGTTTTCTGCAAAACCACAAGATGTGCATGCAAATGGTGCTTTTGGCAGAACGCGCACGTGGATTTCTACCAAACGACGTGCTAAGCATGCCGATGCTGTTCTTTTTAGCACCCGCGCACGGATTCGTGCGAAAACGCGTTTTAAGCATGCACATGCATCTTTTGGTAGACGCGGATGAAGTTTTCTGCAAAACCACATGTGCATGCAAATGGTGCTCTTGGCAGAACGCGCACGTGGATTTCTACCAAAGGACGTGCTAAGCATGCCGATGCTGCTCTTTTTAGCACCCGCGCACGGATTTGTGCGAAAACGCGTTGTAAGCATGCACATGCATCTTTTGGTAGACGAGATTGAAGTTTTCTGCAAAACCACAAGATCTGCATGCAAATGGTGCTTTTCGCAGAACGCGCACGTGGATTTCTACCAAACAACGTGCTAAGCATGCCGATGCTGCTCTTTTTAGCACCCGCGCACGGATTCGTGCGAAAACGCGTTTTAAGCATGCACATGCATCTTTTGGTAGACGAGATTGAAGTTTTCTGCAAAACCACAAGATGTGCATGCAAATGGTGCTTTTGGCAGAACGCGCACGTGGATTTCTACCAAACGACGTTCTAAGCATGCCGATGCTGCTCTTTTTAGCACCCGCGCACGGATTCGCACGAAAACGCGTTTTAAGCATGCACATGCATCTTTTGGTAGACGCGGATGAAGTTTTCTGCAAAACCACAAGATGTGCATGCAAATGGTGCTTTTGGCAGAACGCGCACGTGGATTTCTACCAAGCGACGTGCTAAGCATGCCCATGCTGCTCTTTTTAGCACCCGCGCACGGATTTGTGCGAAAACGCGTTTTAAGCATGCACATGCATCTTTTGGTAGACGAGATTGAAGTTTTCTGCAAAACCACAAGATGTGCATGCAAATGGTGCTTTTCGCAGAAAGCGCACGTGGATTTCTACCAAACAACGTGCTAAGCATGCCGATGCTGCTCTTTTTAGCACCCGCGCACGGATTCGTGCGAAAACGCGTTTTAAGCATGCATATGCATCTTTTGGTAGACGAGATTGAACTTTTCTGCAAAAGCACAAGATGTGCATGCAAATGGTGCTTTTCGCAGAACGCGCACGTGGATTTCTACCAAACAACGTGCTCAGCATGCCGATGCTGCTCTTTTTAGCACCCGCGCACGGATTCGTGCGAAAACGCGTTTTAAGCATGCACATGCATCTTTTGGTAGACGAGATTGAAGTTTTCTGCAAAACCACAAGATGTGCATGCAAATGGTGCTTTTCGCAGAACGCGCACGTGGATTTCTACCAAACAACGTGCTAAGCATGCCGATGCTGCTCTTTTTAGCACCCGCGCACGGATTCGTGCGAAAACGCGTTTTAAGCATGCACATGCATCTTTTGGTAGACGAGATTGAAGTTTTCTGCAAAACCACAAGATGTGCATGCAAATGGTGCTTTTCGCAGAACGCGCACGTGGATTTCTACCAAACAACGTGCTAAGCATGCCGATGCTGCTCTTTTTAGCACCCGCGAGCGGATTCGTGCGAAAACGCGTTTTAAGCATGCACATGCATCTTTTGGTAGACGAGATTGAAGTTTTCTGCAAAACCACAAGATGTGCATGCAAATGGTGCTTTTCGCAGAACGCGCACGTGGATTTCTACCAAACAACGTGCTAAGCATGCCGATGCTGCTCTTTTTAGCACCCGCGCACGGATTTGTGCGAAAACGCGTTTTAAGCATGCACATGCATCTTTTGGTAGACGCGGATGAAGTTTTCTGCAAAACCACAAGATGTGCATGCAAATGGTGCTCTTGGCAGAACGCGCACGTGGATTTCTACCAAACGACGTGCTAAGCATGCCGATGCTGCTCTTTTTAGCACGCGCACACGGATTTGTGCGAAAACGCGTTTTAAGCATGCACATGCATCTTTTGGTAGACGAGATTGAAGTTTTCTGCAAAACCACAAGATGTGCATGCAAATGGTGCTTTTCGCAGAACGCGCACGTGGATTTCTACCAAACAACGTGCTAAGCATGCCGATGCTGCTCTTTTTAGCACCCGCGCACGGATTCGTGCGAAAACGCGTTTTAAGCATGCACATGCATCTTTTGGTAGACGAGATTGAAGTTTTCTGCAAAAGCACAAGATGTGCATGCAAATGGTGCTTTTCGCAGAACGCGCACGTGGATTTCTACCAAACAACGTGCTCAGCATGCCGATGCTGCTCTTTTTAGCACCCGCGCACGGATTCGCGCGAAATCGCGTTTTAAGCATGCACATGCATCTTTTGGTAGACGCGGATGAAGTTTTCTGCAAAACCACAAGATGTGCATGCAAATGGTGCTTTTGGCAGAACGCGCACGTGGATTTCTACCAAGCGACGTGCAAAGCATGCCCATGCTGCTCTTTTTAGCACCCGCGCACGGATTTGTGCGAAAACGCGTTTTAAGCATGCACATGCATCTTTTGGTAGACGAGATTGAAGTTTTCTGCAAAACCACAAGATGTGCATGCAAATGGTGCTTTCCGCAGAACGCGCACGTGGATTTCTACCAAACAACGTGCTAAGCATGCCGATGCTGCTCTTTTTAGCACCCGCGCACGGATTCGTGCGAAAACGCGTTTTAAGCATGCACATGCATCTTTTGGTAGACGAGATTGAAGTTTTCTGCAAAAGCACAAGATGTGCATGCAAATGGTGCTTTTCGCAGAACGCGCGCGTGGATTTCTACCAAACAACGTGCTCAGCATGCCGATGCTGCTCTTTTTAGCACCCGCGCACGGATTCGTGCGAAAACGCGTTTTAAGCATGCACATGCATCTTTTGGTAGACGAGATTGAAGTTTTCTGCAAAACCACAAGATGTGCATGCAAATGGTGCTTTTCGCAGAACGCGCACGTGGATTTCTACCAAACAACGTGCTAAGCATGCCGATGCTGCTCTTTTTAGCACCCGCGAGCGGATTCGTGCGAAAACGCGTTTTAAGCATGCACATGCATCTTTTGGTAGACGAGATTGAAGTTTTCTGCAAAACCACAAGATGTGCATGCAAATGGTGCTTTTCGCAGAACGCGCACGTGGATTTCTACCAAACAACGTGCTAAGCATGCCGATGCTGCTCTTTTTAGCACCCGCGCACGGATTTGTGCGAAAACGCGTTTTAAGCATGCACATGCATCTTTTGGTAGACGCGGATGAAGTTTTCTGCAAAACCACAAGATGTGCATGCAAATGGTGCTCTTGGCAGAACGCGCACGTGGATTTCTACCAAACGACGTGCTAAGCATGCCGATGCTGCTCTTTTTAGCACCCGCGCACGGATTTGTGCGAAAACGCGTTTTAAGCATGCACATGCATCTTTTGGTAGACGAGATTGAAGTTTTCTGCAAAACCACAAGATGTGCATGCAAATGGTGCTTTTCGCAGAACGCGCACGTGGATTTCTACCAAACAACGTGCTAAGCATGCCGATGCTGCTCTTTTTAGCACCCGCGCACGAATTCGTGCGAAAACGCGTTTTAAGCATGCACATGCATCTTTTGGTAGACGAGATTGAAGTTTTCTGCAAAAGCACAAGATGTGCATGCAAATGGTGCTTTTCGCAGAACGCGCACGTGGATTTCTACCAAACAACGTGCTCAGCATGCCGATGCTGCTCTTTTTAGCACCCGCGCACGGATTCGTGCGAAAACGCGTTTTAAGCATGCACATGCATCTTTTGGTAGACGAGATTGAAGTTTTCTGCAAAACCACAAGATGTGCATGCAAATGGTGCTTTTGGCAGAACGCGCACGTGGATTTCTACCAAACGACGTGCTAAGCATGCCGATGCTGCTCTTTTTAGCACCCGCGCACGGATTTGTGCGAAAACGCGTTTTAAGCATGTACATGCATCTTTTGGTAGACGAGATTGAAGTTTTCTGCAATACCACAAGATGTGCATGCAAATGGTGCTTTTCGCAGAACGCGCACGTGGATTTCTACCAAACAACGTGCTAAGCATGCCGATGCTGCTCTTTTTAGCACCCGCGCACGGATTCGTGCGAAAACGCGTTTTAAGCATGCACATGCATCTTTTGGTAGACGCGGATTAAGTTTTCTGCAAAACCACAAGATGTGCATGCAAATGGTGCTTTTGGCAGAACGCGCACGTGGATTTCTACCAAACGACGTGCTAAGCACGCCGATGCTGCTCTTTTTAGCACCCGCGCACGGATTTGTGCGAAAACGCGTTTTAAGCATGCACATGCATCTTTTAGGAGACGAGATTGAAGTTTTCTGCAAAACCACAAGATGTGCATGCAAATGGTGCTTTTCGCAGAACGCGCACGTGGATTTCTACCAAACAACGTGCTAAGCATGCCGATGCTGCTCTTTTTAGCACCCGCGCACGGATTCGTGCGAAAACGCGTTTTAAGCATGCACATGCATCTTTTGGTAGACGCGGATGAAGTTTTCTGCAAAACCACAAGATGTGCATGCAAATGGTGCTTTTGGCAGAACGCGCACGTGGATTTTTACCAAACGACGTGCTAAGCATGCCGATGCTGTTCTTTTTAGCACCCGCGCACGGATTCGTGCGAAAACGCGTTTTAAGCATGCACATGCATCTTTTGGTAGACGCGGATGAAGTTTTCTGCAAAACCACATGTGCATGCAAATGGTGCTCTTGGCAGAACGCGCACGTGGATTTCTACCAAAGGACGTGCTAAGCATGCCGATGCTGCTCTTTTTAGCACCCGCGCACGGATTTGTGCGAAAACGCGTTTTAAGCATGCACATGCATCTTTTGGTAGACGAGATTGAAGTTTTCTGCAAAACCACAAGATCTGCATGCAAATGGTGCTTTTCGCAGAACGCGCACGTGGATTTCTACCAAACAACGTGCTAAGCATGCCGATGCTGCTCTTTTTAGCACCCGCGCACGGATTCGTGCGAAAACGCGTTTTAAGCATGCACATGCATCTTTTGGTAGACGAGATTGAAGTTTTCTGCAAAACCACAAGATGTGCATGCAAATGGTGCTTTTGGCAGAACGCGCACGTGGATTTCTACCAAACGACGTTCTAAGCATGCCGATGCTGCTCTTTTTAGCACCCGCGCACGGATTCGCGCGAAAACGCGTTTTAAGCATGCACATGCATCTTTTGGTAGACGCGGATGAAGTTTTCTGCAAAACCACAAGATGTGCATGCAAATGGTGCTTTTGGCAGAACGCGCACGTGGATTTCTACCAAGCGACGTGCTAAGCATGCCCATGCTGCTCTTTTTAGCACCCGCGCACGGATTTGTGCGAAAACGCGTTTTAAGCATGCACATGCATCTTTTGGTAGACGAGATTGAAGTTTTCTGCAAAACCACAAGATGTGCATGCAAATGGTGCTTTTCGCAGAAAGCGCACGTGGATTTCTACCAAACAACGTGCTAAGCATGCCGATGCTGCTCTTTTTAGCACCCGCGCACGGATTCGTGCGAAAACGCGTTTTAAGCATGCACATGCATCTTTTGGTAGACGAGATTGAACTTTTCTGCAAAAGCACAAGATGTGCATGCAAATGGTGCTTTTCGCAGAACGCGCACGTGGATTTCTACCAAACAACGTGCTCAGCATGCCGATGCTGCTCTTTTTAGCACCCGCGCACGGATTCGTGCGAAAACGCGTTTTAAGCATGCACATGCATCTTTTGGTAGACGCGGATGAAGTTTTCTGCAAAACCACAAGATGTGCATGCAAATGGTGCTCTTGGCAGAACGCGCTCGTGGATTTCTACCAAACGACGTGCTAAGCATGCCGATGCTGCTCTTTTTAGCACCCGCGCACGGATTTGTGCGAAAACGCGTTTTAAGCATGCACATGCATCTTTTGGTAGACGAGATTGAAGTTTTCTGCAAAACCACAAGATGTGCATGCAAATGGTGCTTTTCGCAGAACGCGCACGTGGATTTCTACCAAACAACGTGCTAAGCATGCCGATGCTGCTCTTTTTAGCACCCGCGCACGGATTCGTGCGAAAACGCGTTTTAAGCATGCACATGCATCTTTTGGTAGACGAGATTGAAGTTTTCTGCAAAAGCACAAGATGTGCATGCAAATGGTGCTTTTCGCAGAACGCGCACGTGGATTTCTACCAAACAACGTGCTCAGCATGCCGATGCTGCTCTTTTTAGCACCCGCGCACGGATTCGTGCGAAAACGCGTTTTAAGCATGCACATGCATCTTTTGGTAGACGAGATTGAAGTTTTCTGCAAAACCACAAGATGTGCATGCAAATGGTGCTTTTGGCAGAACGCGCACGTGGATTTCTACCAAACGACGTGCTAAGCATGCCGATGCTGCTCTTTTTAGCACCCGCGCACGGATTCGCGCGAAAACGCGTTTTAAGCATGCACATGCATCTTTTGGTAGACGCGGATTAAGTTTTCTGCAAAACCACAAGATGTGCATGCAAATGGTGCTTTTGGCAGAACGCGCACGTGGATTTCTACCAAACGACGTGCTAAGCATGCCGATGCTGCTCTTTTTAGCACCCGCGCACGGATTTGTGCGAAAACGCGTTTTAAGCATGCACATGCATCTTTTGGTAGACCAGATTGAAGTTTTCTGCAATACCACAAGATGTGCATGCAAATGGTGCTTTTCGCAGAACGCGCACGTGGATTTCTACCAAACAACGTGCTAAGCATGCCGATGCTGCTCTTTTTAGCACCCGCGCACGGATTCGTGCGAAAACGCGTTTTAAGCATGCACATGCATCTTTTGGTAGACGCGGATTAAGTTTTCTGCAAAACCACAAGATGTGCATGCAAATGGTGCTTTTGTCAGAACGCGCACGTGGATTTCTACCAAACGACGTGCTAAGCATGCCGATGCTGCTCTTTTTAGCACCCGCGCACGGATTCGTGCGAAAACGCGTTTTAAGCATGCACATGCATCTTTTGGTAGACGAGATTGAAGTTTTCTGCAAAAGCACAAGATGTGCATGCAAATGGTGCTTTTCGCAGAACGCGCACGTGGATTTCTACCAAACAACGTGCTCAGCATGCCGATGCTACTCTTTTTAGCACCCGCGCACGGATTCGTGCGAAAACGCGTTTTAAGCATGCGCATGCATCTTTTGGTAGACGAGATTGAAGTTTTCTGCAAAACCACAAGATGTGCATGCAAATGGTGCTTTTGGCAGAACGCGCACGTGGATTTCTACCAAACGACGTGCTAAGCATGCCGATGCTGCTCTTTTTAGCACCCGCGCACGGATTCGCGCGAAAACGCGTTTTAAGCATGCACATGCATCTTTTGGTAGACGCGGATTAAGTTTTCTGCAAAACCACAAGATGTGCATGCAAATGGTGCTTTTGGCAGAACGCGCACGTGGATTTCTACCAAACGACGTGCTAAGCACGCCGATGCTGCTCTTTTTAGCACCCGCGCACGGATTTGTGCAAAAACGCGTTTTAAGCATGCACATGCATCTTTTGGTAGACGAGATTGAAGTTTTCTGCAAAACCACAAGATGTGCATGCAAATGGTGCTTTTCGCAGAACGCGCACGTGGATTTCTACCAAACAACGTGCTAAGCATGCCGATGCTGCTCTTTTTAGCACCCGCGCACGGATTCGTGCGAAAACGCGTTTTAAGCATGCACATGCATCTTTTGGTAGACGCGGATGAAGTTTTCTGCAAAACCACAAGATGTGCATGCAAATGGTGCTTTTGGCAGAACGCGCACGTGGATTTCTACCAAACGACGTGCTAAGCATGCCGATGCTGCTCTTTTTAACACCCGCCCACGGATTCGTGCGAAAACGCGTTTTAAGCATGCACATGCATCTTTTGGTAGACGCGGATTAAGTTTTCTGCAAAACCACAAGATGTGCATGCAAATGGTGCTTTTGTCAGAACGCGCACGTGGATTTCTACCAAAGGACGTGCTAAGCATGCCGATGCTGCTCTTTTTAGCACCCGCGCACGGATTTGTGCGAAAACGCGTTTTAAGCATGCACATGCATCTTTTGGTAGACGCGGATGAAGTTTTCTGCAAAACCACAAGATGTGCATGCAAATGGTGCTCTTGGCAGAACGCGCACGTGGATTTCTACCAAACAACGTGCTAAGCATGCCGATGCTGCTCTTTTTAGCACCCGCGCACGGATTCGTGCGAAAACGCGTTTTAAGCATGCACATGCATCTTTTGGTAGACGCGGATGAAGTTTTCTGCAAAACCACAAGATGTGCATGCAAATGGTGCTTTTGGCAGAACGCGCACGTGGATTTCTACCAAACGACGTGCTAAGCATGCCGATGCTGCTCTTTTTAGCACGCGCGCACGGATTTGTGCGAAAACGCGTTTTAAGCATGCACATGCATCTTTTGGTAGACGCGGATGAAGTTTTCTGCAAAACCACAAGATGTGCATGCAAATGGTGCTCTTGGCAGAACGCGGACATGGATTTCTACCAAACGACGTGCTAAGCATGCCGATGCTGCTCTTTTTAGCACCCGCGCACGGATTTGTGCGAAAACGCGTTTTAAGCATGCACATGCATCTTTTGGTAGACGAGATTGAAGTTTTCTGCAAAACCACAAGATGTGCATGCAAATGGTGCTTTTCGCAGAACGCGCACGTGGATTTCTACCAAACAACGTGCTAAGCATGCCGATGCTGCTCTTTTTAGCACCCGCGCACGGATTCGTGCGAAAACGCGTTTTAAGCATGCACATGCATCTTTTGGTAGACGAGATTGAAGTTTTCTGCAAAACCACAAGATGTGCATGCAAATGGTGCTTTTCGCAGAACGCGCACGTGGATTTCTACCAAACAACGTGCTAAGCATGCCGATGCTGCTCTTTTTAGCACCCGCGCACGGATTCGTGCGAAAACGCGTTTTAAGCATGCACATGCATCTTTTGGTAGACGCGGATGAAGTTTTCTGCAAAACCACAAGATGTGCATGCAAATGGTGCTCTTGGCAGAACGCGCACGTGGATTTCTACCAAACGACGTGCTAAGCATGCCGATGCTGCTCTTTTTAGCACCCGCGCACGGATTTGTGCGAAAACGCGTTTTAAGCATGCACATGCATCTTTTGGTAGACGAGATTGAAGTTTTCTGCAAAACCACAAGATGTGCATGCAAATGGTGCTTTTCGCAGAACGCGCACATGGATTTCTACCAAACAACGTGCTAAGCATGCCGATGCTGCTCTTTTTAGCACCCGCGCACGGATTCGTGCGAAAACTCGTTTTAAGCATGCACATGCATCTTTTGGTAGACGAGATTGAAGTTTTCTGCAAAACTACAAGATGTGCATGCAAATGGTGCTTTTCGCAGAACGCGCACGTGGATTTCTACCAAACAACGTGCTCAGCATGCCGATGCTGCTCTTTTTAGCACCCGCGCACGGATTCGTGCGAAAACGCGTTTTAAGCATGCACATGCATCTTTTGGTAGACGAGATTGAAGTTTTCTGCAAAACCACAAGATGTGCATGCAAATGGTGCTTTTGGCAGAACGCGCACGTGGATTTCTACCAAACGACGTGCTAAGCATGCCGATGCTGCTCTTTTTAGCACCCGCGCACGGATTCGCGCGAAAACGCGTTTTAAGCATGCACATGCATCTTTTGGTAGACGCGGATGAAGTTTTCTGCAAAACCACAAGATGTGCATGCAAATGGTGCTCTTGGCAGAACGCGCACGTGGATTTCTACCAAACGACGTGCTAAGCATGCCGATGCTGCTCTTTTTAGCACCCGCGCACGGATTTGTGCGAAAACGCGTTTTAAGCATGCACATGCATCTTTTGGTAGACGAGATTGAAGTTTTCTGCAAAACCACAAGATGTGCATGCAAATGGTGCTTTTCGCAGAACGCGCACGTGGATTTCTACCAAACAACGTGCTAAGCATGCCGATGCTGCTCTTTTTAGCACCCGCGCACGGATTCGTGCGAAAACGCGTTTTAGGCATGCACATGCATCTTTTGGTAGACGAGATTGAAGTTTTCTGCAAAAGCACAAGATGTGCATGCAAATGGTGCTTTTCGCAGAACGCGCACGTGGATTTCTACCAAACAACGTGCTCAGCATGCCGATGCTGCTCTTTTTAGCACCCGCGCACGGATTCGCGCGAAAACGCGTTTTAAGCATGCACATGCATCTTTTGGTAGACGCGGATGAAGTTTTCTGCAAAACCACAAGATGTGCATGCAAATGGTGCTTTTCGCAGAACGCGCACGTGGATTTCTACCAAACAACGTGCTAAGCATGCCGATGCTGCTCTTTTTAGCACCCGCGAGCGGATTTGTGCGAAAACGCGTTTTAAGCATGCACATGCATCTTTTGGTAGAGGAGATTGAAGTTTTCTGCAAAACCACAAGATGTGCATGCAAATGGTGCTTTTCGCAGAACGCGCACGTGGATTTCTACCAAACAACGTGCTAAGCATGCCGATGCTGCTCTTTTTAGCACCCGCGCACGGATTTGTGCGAAAACGCGTTTTAAGCATGCACATGCATCTTTTGGTAGACGCGGATGAAGTTTTCTGCAAAACCACAAGATGTGCATGCAAATGGTGCTCTTGGCAGAACGCGCACGTGGATTTCTACCAAACGACGTGCTAAGCATGCCGATGCTGCTCTTTTTAGCACCCGCGCACGGATTTGTGCGAAAACGCGTTTTAAGCATGCACATGCATCTTTTGGTAGACGAGATTGAAGTTTTCTGCAAAACCACAAGATGTGCATGCAAATGGTGCTTTTCGCAGAACGCGCACGTGGATTTCTACCAAACAACGTGCTAAGCATGCCGATGCTGCTCTTTTTAGCACCCGCGCACGGTTTCGTGCGAAAACGCGTTTTAAGCATGCACATGCATCTTTTGGTAGACGAGATTGAAGTTTTCTGCAAAAGCACAAGATGTGCATGCAAATGGTGCTTTTCGCAGAACGCGCACGTGGATTTCTACCAAACAACGTGCTCAGCATGCCGATGCTGCTCTTTTTAGCACCCGCGCACGGATTCGTGCGAAAACGCGTTTTAAGCATGCACATGCATCTTTTGGTAGACGAGATTGAAGTTTTCTGCAAAACCACAAGATGTGCATGCAAATGGTGCTTTTGGCAGAACGCGCACGTGGATTTCTACCAAACGACGTGCTAAGCATGCCGATGCTGCTCTTTTTAGCACCCGCGCACGGATTCGCGCGAAAACGCGTTTTAAGCATGCACATGCATCTTTTGGTAGACGCGGATTAAGTTTTCTGCAAAACCACAAGATGTGCATGCAAATGGTGCTTTTGGCTGAACGCGCACGTGGATTTCTACCAAACGACGTGCTAAGCATGCCGATGCTGCTCTTTTTAGCACCCGCGCACGGATTTGTGCGAAAACGCGTTTTAAGCATGCACATGCATCTTTTGGTAGACGAGATTGAAGTTTTCTGCAAAACCACAAGATGTGCATGCAAATGGTGCTTTTCGCAGAACGCGCACGTGGATTTCTACCAAACAACGTGCTAATCATGCCGATGCTGCTCTTTTTAGCACCCGCGCACGGATTCGTGCGAAAACGCGTCTTAAGCATGCACATGCATCTTTTGGTAGACGCGGATTAAGTTTTCTGCAAAACCACAAGATGTGCATGCAAATGGTGCTTTTGTCAGAACGCGCACGTGGATTTCTACCAAACGACGTGCTAAGCATGCCGATGCTGCTCTTTTTAGCACCCGCGCACGGATTTGTGCGAAAACGCGTTTTAAGCATGCACATGCATCTTTTGGTAGACGCGGATGAAGTTTTCTGCAAAACCACAAGATGTGCATGCAAATGGTGCTCTTGGCAGAACGCGCACGTGGATTTCTACCAAACAACGTGCTAAGCATGCCGATGCTGCTCTTTTTAGCACCCGCGCACGGATTCGTGCGAAAACGCGTTTTAAGCATGCACATGCATCTTTTGGTAGACGCGGATGAAGTTTTCTGCAAAACCACAAGATGTGCATGCAAATGGTGCTTTTGGCAGAACGCGCACGTGGATTTCTACCAAACGACGTGCTAAGCATGCCGATGCTGCTCTTTTTAGCACGCGCGCACGGATTTGTGCGAAAACGCGTTTTAAGCATGCACATGCATCTTTTGGTAGACGCGGATGAAGTTTTCTGCAAAACCACAAGATGTGCATGCAAATGGTGCTCTTGGCAGAACGCGGACATGGATTTCTACCAAACGACGTGCTAAGCATGCCGATGCTGCTCTTTTTAGCACCCGCGCACGGATTTGTGCGAAAACGCGTTTTAAGCATGCACATGCATCTTTTGGTAGACGAGATTGAAGTTTTCTGCAAAACCACAAGATGTGCATGCAAATGGTGCTTTTCGCAGAACGCGCACGTGGATTTCTACCAAACAACGTGCTAAGCATGCCGATGCTGCTCTTTTTAGCACCCGCGCACGGATTCGTGCGAAAACGCGTTTTAAGCATGCACATGCATCTTTTGGTAGACGAGATTGAAGTTTTCTGCAAAACCACAAGATGTGCATGCAAATGGTGCTTTTCGCAGAACGCGCACGTGGATTTCTACCAAACAACGTGCTAAGCATGCCGATGCTGCTCTTTTTAGCACCCGCGCACGGATTCGTGCGAAAACGCGTTTTAAGCATGCACATGCATCTTTTGGTAGACGCGGATGAAGTTTTCTGCAAAACCACAAGATGTGCATGCAAATGGTGCTCTTGGCAGAACGCGCACGTGGATTTATACCAAACGACGTGCTAAGCATGCCGATGCTGCTCTTTTTAGCACCCGCGCACGGATTTGTGCGAAAACGCGTTTTAAGCATGCACATGCATCTTTTGGTAGACGAGATTGAAGTTTTCTGCAAAACCACAAGATGTGCATGCAAATGGTGCTTTTCGCAGAACGCGCACATGGATTTCTACCAAACAACGTGCTAAGCATGCCGATGCTGCTCTTTTTAGCACCCGCGCACGGATTCGTGCGAAAACGCGTTTTAAGCATGCACATGCATCTTTTGGTAGACGAGATTGAAGTTTTCTGCAAAACTACAAGATGTGCATGCAAATGGTGCTTTTCGCAGAACGCGCACGTGGATTTCTACCAAACAACGTGCTCAGCATGCCGATGCTGCTCTTTTTAGCACCCGCGCACGGATTCGTGCGAAAACGCGTTTTAAGCATGCACATGCATCTTTTGGTAGACGAGATTGAAGTTTTCTGCAAAACCACAAGATGTGCATGCAAATGGTGCTTTTGGCAGAACGCGCACGTGGATTTCTACCAAACGACGTGCTAAGCATGCCGATGCTGCTCTTTTTAGCACCCGCGCACGGATTCGCGCGAAAACGCGTTTTAAGCATGCACATGCATCTTTTGGTAGACGCGGATGAAGTTTTCTGCAAAACCACAAGATGTGCATGCAAATGGTGCTTTTGGCAGAACGCGCACGTGGATTTCTACCAAGCGACGTGCTAAGCATGCCCATGCTGCTCTTTTTAGCACCCGCGCACGGATTTGTGCGAAAACGCGTTTTAAGCATGCACATGCATTTTTGGTAGACGAGATTGAAGTTTTCTGCAAAACCACAAGATGTGCATGCAAATGGTGCTTTTCGCAGAACGCGCACGTGGATTTCTACCAAACAACGTGCTAAGCATGCCGATGCTGCTCTTTTTAGCACCCGCGCATGGATTCGTGCGAAAACGCGTTTTAAGCATGCACATGCATCTTTTGGTAGACGAGATTGAAGTTTTCTGCAAAAGCACAAGATGTGCATGCAAATGGTGCTTTTCGCAGAACGCGCACGTGGATTTCTACCAAACAACGTGCTCAGCATGCCGATGCTGCTCTTTTTAGCACCCGCGCACGGATTCGTGCGAAAACGCGTTTTAAGCATGCACATGCATCTTTTGGTAGACGAGATTGAAGTTTTCTGCAAAACCACAAGATGTGCATGCAAATGGTGCTTTTCGCAGAACGCGCACGTGGATTTCTACCAAACAACGTGCTAAGCATGCCGATGCTGCTCTTTTAGGCACCCGCGCACGGATTCGTGCGAAAACGCGTTTTAAGCATGCACATGCATCTTTTGGTAGACGAGATTGAAGTTTTCTGCAAAACCACAAGATGTGCATGCAAATGGTGCTTTTCGCAGAACGCGCACGTGGATTTCTACCAAACAACGTGCTAAGCATGCCGATGCTGCTCTTTTTAGCACCCGCGCACGGATTCGTGCGAAAACGCGTTTTAAGCATGCACATGCATCTTTTGGTAGACGCGGATGAAGTTTTCTGCAAAACCACAAGATGTGCATGCAAATGGTGCTTTTGGCAGAACGCGCACGTGGATTTCTACCAAACGACGTGCTAAGCATGCCGATGCTGCTCTTTTTAGCACCCGCGCACGGATTCGTGCGAAAACGCGTTTTAAGCATGCACATGCATCTTTTGGTAGACGCGGATGAAGTTTTCTGCAAAACCACAAGATGTGCATGCAAATGGTGCTCTTGGCAGAACGCGCACGTGGATTTCTACCAAACGACGTGCTAAGCATGCCGATGCTGCTCTTTTTAGCACCCGGGCACGGATTTGTGCGAAAACGCGTTTTAAGCATGCGCATGCATCTTTTGGTAGACGAGATTGAAGTTTTCTGCAAAACCACAAGATGTGCATGCAAATGGTGCTTTTCGCAGAACGCGCACGTGGATTTCTACCAAACAACGTGCTAAGCATGCCGATGCTGCTCTTTTTAGCACCCGCGCACGGATTCGTGCGAAAACGCGTTTTAAGCATGCACATGCATCTTTTGGTAGACGAGATTGAAGTTTTCTGCAAAACCACAAGATGTGCATGCAAATGGTGCTTTTCGCAGAACGCGCACGTGGATTTCTACCAAACAACGTGCTAAGCATGCCGATGCTGCTCTTTTTAGCACCCGCGCACGGATTCGTGCGAAAACGCGTTTTAAGCATGCACATGCATCTTTTGGTAGACGAGATTGAAGTTTTCTGCAAAACCACAAGATGTGCATGCAAATGGTGCTTTTCACAGAACGCGCACGTGGATTTCTACCAAACAACGTGCTAAGCATGCCGATGCTGCTCTTTTTAGCACCCGCGCACGGATTCGTGCGAAAACGCGTTTTAAGCATGCACATGCATCTTTTGGTAGACGAGATTGAAGTTTTCTGCAAAACCACAAGATGTGCATGCAAATGGTGCTTTTCGCAGAACGCGCACGTGGATTTCTACCAAACAACGTGCTAAGCATGCCGATGCTGCTCTTTTTAGCACCCGCGCACGGATTCGTGCGAAAACGCGTTTTAAGCATGCACATGCATCTTTTGGTAGACGCGGATGAAGTTTTCTACAAAACCACAAGATGTGCATGCAAATGGTGCTCTTGGCAGAACGCGCACGTGGATTTCTACCAAACGACGTGCTAAGCATGCCGATGCTGCTCTTTTTAGCACCCGCGCACGGATTTGTGCGAAAACGCGTTTTAAGCATGCACATGCATCTGTTGGTAGACGAGATTGAAGTTTTCTGCAAAACCACAAGATGTGCATGCAAATGGTGCTTTTCGCAGAACGCGCACGTGGATTTCTACCAAACAACGTGCTAAGCATGCCGATGCTGCTCTTTTTAGCACCCGCGCACGGATTCGTGCGAAAACGCGTTTTAAGCATGCACATGCATCTTTTGGTAGACGAGATTGAAGTTTTCTGCAAAAGCACAAGATGTGCATGCAAATGGTGCTTTTCGCAGAACGCGCACGTGGATTTCTACCAAACAACGTGCTAAGCATGCCGATGCTGCTCTTTTTAGCACCCGCGCACGGATTCGTGCGAAAACGCGTTTTAAGCATGCACATGCATCTTTTGGTAGACGAGATTGAAGTTTTCTGCAAAACCACAAGATGTGCATGCAAATGGTGCTTTTCACAGAACGCGCACGTGGATTTCTACCAAACAACGTGCTAAGCATGCCGATGCTGCTCTTTTTAGCACCCGCGCACGGATTCGTGCGAAAACGCGTTTTAAGCATGCACATGCATCTTTTGGTAGACGAGATTGAAGTTTTCTGCAAAACCACAAGATGTGCATGCAAATGGTGCTTTTCGCAGAACGCGCACGTGGATTTCTACCAAACAACGTGCTAAGCATGCCGATGCTGCTCTTTTTAGCACCCGCGCACGGATTCGTGCGAAAACGCGTTTTAAGCATGCACATGCATCTTTTGGTAGACGCGGATGAAGTTTTCTGCAAAACCACAAGATGTGCATGCAAATGGTGCTCTTGGCAGAACGCGCACGTGGATTTCTACCAAACGACGTGCTAAGCATGCCGATGCTGCTCTTTTTAGCACCCGCGCACGGATTTGTGCGAAAACGCGTTTTAAGCATGCACATGCATCTTTTGGTAGACGAGATTGAAGTTTTCTGCAAAACCACAAGATGTGCATGCAAATGGTGCTTTTCGCAGAACGCGCACGTGGATTTCTACCAAACAACGTGCTAAGCATGCCGATGCTGCTCTTTTTAGCACCCGCGCACGGATTCGTGCGAAAACGCGTTTTAAGCATGCACATGCATCTTTTGGTAGACGAGATTGAAGTTTTCTGCAAAAGCACAAGATGTGCATGCAAATGGTGCTTTTCGCAGAACGCGCACGTGGATTTCTACCAAACAACGTGCTAAGCATGCAGATGCTGCTCTTTTTAGCACCCGCGCACGGATTCGTGCGAAAACGCGTTTTAAGCATGCACATGCATCTTTTGGTAGACGAGATTGAAGTTTTCTGCAAAACCACAAGATGTGCATGCAAATGGTGCTTTTCACAGAACGCGCACGTGGATTTCTACCAAACAACGTGCTAAGCATGCCGATGCTGCTCTTTTTAGCACCCGCGCACGGATTCGTGCGAAAACGCGTTTTAAGCATGCACATGCATCTTTTGGTAGACGAGATTGAAGTTTTCTGCAAAACCACAAGATGTGCATGCAAATGGTGCTTTTCGCAGAACGCGCACGTGGATTTCTACCAAACAACGTGCTAAGCATGCCGATGCTGCTCTTTTTAGCACCCGCGCACGGATTCGTGCGAAAACGCGTTTTAAGCATGCACATGCATCTTTTGGTAGACGCGGATGAAGTTTTCTGCAAAACCACAAGATGTGCATGCAAATGGTGCTCTTGGCAGAACGCGCACGTGGATTTCTACCAAACGACGTGCTAAGCATGCCGATGCTGCTCTTTTTAGCACCCGCGCACGGATTTGTGCGAAAACGCGTTTTAAGCATGCACATGCATCTTTTGGTAGACGAGATTGAAGTTTTCTGCAAAACCACAAGATGTGCATGCAAATGGTGCTTTTCGCAGAACGCGCACGTGGATTTCTACCAAACAACGTGCTAAGCATGCCGATGCTGCTCTTTTTAGCACCCGCGCACGGATTCGTGCGAAAACGCGTTTTAAGCATGCACATCCCTATTGAAAATCCCAGCATTGCCCATCATGAATTTTATGCTGGGCATGATGTAAAATGTGCTGGGCATGATGGAAAACATGATGGTGATGGTGGAATTCATCGTGGGTATAATGGGTGGATGGTGGGTACAGTGGTAGATGGTGGGATGTATTGGTGGGATACATACTGGGTGACTTGCCTCAATGGTGGGCGGGCTGGGTGAATGGTGGGTGTAGTGGGTGGATGGTGGGATGGCTACTGGGTGACCTGTGTAAATGGTGGGTGAATGCTGGGCGTGCTGGGAGGATGGTGGGTACATACTGGGTGAACTGTAGGAATGGTGAGTGAATGATGGATGTGCTGGGTGAATACTGCATGTACGTACTGGGTGAAATGTAAATGGTGTGCATGCTGGGTGAATGGTGGCTTTACTCGGTGGTTCGTGAAACACATAGTGAAGAAAATTTTTGCTTTATAGTACGATTTCTACAGCTTGATTGCTATGATACTTCAACCCCACTAGAGGCATTTTACTGTCAAGCAGGAGCAGGACACTTATTGAAGAAGGCGAAGACAAAATTAGTCACAATGTGACGTCATGTCCCACTTTAAAAACACAACCTGATCAATATTTAATTAAAAATTGAGAGACCTCTTTAAGGAAAATGTCAATTTATTAGTACAAAAAAAAGAAAAGTATAAAAAAAATATCTTGTCAACCGGGATTCGAACTTCGGACCTAAGCATCACGAGCCTAGCATCTTACCACTGCACCACGGCGCAATTATGTTTCGGCGTACATTTTGTCTACGTCGACAGTAAAAACCGCTGTCTGCGTTGCTGTTTACATTTGTATTTTAAAAGCCAAGATGCGGGTTCCCTCCACCGCGTCAGCTGCCGCATCTCTAGAAGAGCACAAGTGTTGTTACCATCGGCAGGTAGTAGTACATCGTGGAGTGATAGAACATCGATTTTGCTGTACGATATGCATATTGAATAAGAAATTCAGAAATACACAACGGTGACCGGGGACATTGTTAGGGTTGTTACTGGTAATTTCGACAGTTGTCTCTCGCTCTTTACACTTTTGAGCGCGCACATAATTCGTGTGTTCAACGCAAAATAGCTACATAAACACTCGTGGATGAGTCTTCATTCTGACAGCATACTGGCTTCTCACGGCAGCGCTGTACCAGATTAATGAGACCCGAGCGAGACAGGTTTTCACGCAACTTTGTGGAACAACCGAAAACTTCTTTTCCGCTTCGCATAAGCTTGTGCAATAATTATGGGAAATTAAGTAATGTGACAGTGTAACCGCACATGTAAGTCCACAGGCTTGTGTGCCACATCTTACCAAATAAAACAAAACGGATACGCAGCCATTCCCGCAGATGGTATGATTTTGATCAGCGGCCGATTTTGAGGAGGCGGGTAGGTGCCGCGTAGCCACGTCGACTTTAATACCGGTGTCGGTGCTATCAGCATTGCCGGCTTGAGAGAAGCACGGTTGAATACCGCGCAAGAGAAAAGTACAGTGCACACCACCAATGCGAAACTGACAAACAATTTTAAAGGGCAGCGACGGAAAGCGCTTCTGTTGCGACTTCGGAACTCTTGGCCGTCGCGACCGAATGTTTCTGTTGCGACGTCAGAATTGCTGTCGTAATGTCAGAGTCGCTGTCATGATAGAAAGCTGCTGTTCCGACTTCAGAACTCTTGTTGTCGCGACAGAACGTTTCTGTTCCGACTTCAGAGATCTTGGTCTTCGCGACAGAATGCTTCTGTTGCGACATCAGAATTTCTGTCGTAACGTCAGGAATGTCTGTCAACTACGGAAACGTGAGGAACTTCTGTCGTACAACAGAAATTTCTCTAGTTGCGACATGAATTCCTGTTGTCTTTTTTAACTGGTGTACCTTGTGGATTCTATCGCAGACGCAAGTAAATCACAAAGCTAATGAAGAAACACTGAACAAAACCGCGCATAAGCAGCCGCGTCTATTTGCTGGAATGCACGGTAGCACTTGCCTGCGAACATATTGTACACCGCCGCACATTTCTGGCACCCACCCCATAGGACACATTCACGCGGCAGAGACATGCGGTTTTTTCGAGGAATATTCGTGGGCCGCACGATAAATACAGAAGGCATGGACGACAGGTGCACAATACGCACACATTCACCACACCAACACGAAAGCAATGTGGAAGACACGGGTGTAATCCGCGCCACACGAGCGATTAATCCTCGTAGATTTGATGCTTTCTGACTGAATAAGTTACAAGGCGCACGGAAACATCGCACACTGGACGTGTACCTCCGAGATCATGTCAACGATTTCTAGTGCTAGTGACGAAAGCAACAAGTCGTTTAAAACAAAGTGACGGCGCAGGTAGCACGGGCCAATGCACGGGCAGTAGCGCAAGCCGTCGTGGGTGGGCATGGATGGGCTTCAAAACAGCTGAAAGTAGGCGGCGAACTTTCCGGAAGGGAGCAATGGGAGATTTGGCTAGCCAGCCTCGACCAGGCACGGCGGACCGCACAAGCCAGTGGAGTTATGGGCTAGGGGCTCCACCCCCTCGCTTTCCACACCTTTTTTTTTTCTTTTTTACTAAACCTTTTTATATATCTTTCTTCAATTTACAGCCCAGAGAAGGCTTCCTAAGAATGGTATATGCGAATCTCGAAGGCCATCTTTTTACTGCCCGCATGCGGCGGAAGCTCCTGGAAATCAAAAATACGTCATAGAATTTCTTTCTGCGCTAAAGTATAGCGGATAATATAAACTGTGCGATGGTTGTTTATGTATTGCAACATCTATATGTAGTTGGGCGCAACAAGGCACAAAGCGAGTGTGTGCTGGTTATTATTTTAGTCAACGCGAAGGCCAACCAAACTTCCAATTTCACAGGTGGCGCCACCCACCGCCCCGTTTCACAGTGGTTGCTCATAGTATCCATCCGCCAATCTTGTTCCCTTGTTTACATGTGCTGTCGGTCGTACGAGTTGCTACGATGTGTTCGTTGGATCGTGTTTTTGCGTTTGCTGTAATGAATTGTGACTTAGTTCGCGTTCACAAAAGTGTCAGAAGATAGCTTGTGTCTCGCTGCAAACTCGCGGTATGCGTGGTGCGCCAGGTAAAAGTGGACCAACGATTTTCATGCCATGGAGTGCGTTCCCTTTGTCCGTGGTGATTGTGGAAAGTTCGGTGGACGCCGCAAAGAAATGATGCGCATTATTAGCGTTCCGCAGGTCGTCCACTACGCAACTGCATGTATGCGGGAATAACTTTGCAGCTCCGGCAACTTGGAGGGCGCTTTTCGACCGCATCGTACCATTTAAAAGGTGAGTACACGCATGCTGTGCTTGCTTCTCGTGTGTGCATAGAGTGCCTTGCGAGCGTAAGAAATCGAACTCCCACGACGACATTGACTGTGCCGATGCTTGCTGAGCGTTGGTTGGCATAATTTGCTTGCGCAAGTTTATTGGCTTAATTATAAATTGAAAATCTTGGTGGGAGCTTCCTTCCGGTGAGAGGGATTAGGTTCGGCAACAGTCCTCATTTGCGCGAGCTGCCACTTTTCTGCTGAAGTTGGATAACAAAGACTCATCTGCCTCTTTACCTATTCTTACTGCAATGACGTTTCCTCTCTTACTAATGCTTCGAGGTTGTAAATAATGTCTATATACGCGGTTGTCGGTTTGTGAGCAGTTATTGGGAAAAAGTATAAGCACCATGCAAGTGATCTTGCGCGCGACAGCGACGCGATGTAGATGGCTTTCGCGCTCGCTCGTTCCCTACAAGTCGTACCCCATGCGAGCGGTCTTGCGCGCGACAGAGACGCGATGTAGATAGCTGTCGCGCTAGCTCGTTCCGTACAAGTCGTACCCTATGCGAGCGACGACATTGAAAGCCCGTCTCCCCGGTGTTGCCGGTATGAGGGCAGCAAATACGCACCAAAAGTGTGCTTTATTAATTTAATTTGCTGTGTTTTACTCAAAGGAGCAGCGTAAAACATTTCTTTAAAGTCTTGCAGTAGGTTCTTATCCTTGCACGTATCAAAATAGTCGTTTGCTTGTTCCGTGCAACAAGTGGTGGTACTCGACTGATTTATACATCCAGTTCCGGCTTCGCGCTATTGTCTGTTCGCTCATAGCACTTCTGGGCGACGAGCGACGAATTCTAGATTTCCAGAACCAGGCGACAAGAACGAGCGATATGTTCGCGCGACGGCCCGTTTTCTCGCTCAAAGCCGTTGCGCGTCGCCGTCACGCACAAAATCTCCCTCATAGGGTTCGGGCAAAAACATTTAAGCAATTACGGCTTGCTACTACTGCAGCTTACGTTTTGAGACAAGGTGTTTTGACATAACTAGAGATGACAAGGGAAAGTTGCTTAACTGATAAAAAAAAAATGAATTGTTACGTAAACAAACATTTGTTTGTAATGTACTGTAGCTGTCGGTCTTAAAAATTTTATTGTCATGAAGAGGTCCCTATTATCACAATATTCATCAGTAACTTTGACCTTGTGCTCTGTTCCCACCCTGCAATGGTGCAAACATTGTTTTTGTGACTTTTTCTGTGCTCCTTGCATGTGTTCACAATGACTCTAAAGTGCCACTGCTATAAGTTAACACAGAACCTATCTTGCAGTTGCAAGGCCGTGACCAACAACAGTGTCCACGTCAGGGAGGAGCTATGGCTGCAGCAGCACTGTGTGTAATCGGATGGTCTGGTCAGGTATGACTGAAGTGTATAAGATTGTGGACATATTACTCAGCAGTACTTTCTAAATAGGCTAAATATCTGCTCAACTTTATTCAACTTGCTGCTTATTTGTGTTTGTAGACATTATGTACACATTACCTTGTTCACTTTAAAATTAGACCTAACATGTCTTGAGGTTTATTTTTTCTTGCATCAATCACTTGGCTGAGCGTTACATTTTATTTTGCTTAGTACACATTATATCTACCTCTTGTTATTTTGTTTTATTGATTTGAAACTTTCCTGTGTTATACCTTTTATATCCACTTTTTTTTTCGTTTAGACTACACGCTTGTGCAGTTTCTGCACACGTAAGGATTAAAAGTGTGATGGGACAAATATGTCACAGGTCTAAGCATGCAGCATGCTTACCATTGTTTAACATTGGTATTACAATTATTGTGATGGTTACTTGCACGAACAAGACTAATTATTAAAAAAGTTGGACAAGACGGTGCACTAGACTTCAACTTACAAGCTTTATTCAGAAAACACGCAATGAGGCCCCACCTTATGCTCAAGAATATCTGCAGACAGATGCGTAAATAAATGTGCCACATGGGAGGAAACCAAATGTGCAACGAAGCCAATACTGCCCACAACAAGCCATTACAAAGCATTCAGCAGGTTCTTCTCAAGGTACAAAAAACACTCCTTTATCAGTGAGTTCCAGTGAAGGAGTGCTTACACATTCAGCAGCCTTTGAAATGCCAAACACCAAATATTTCCTTATCTAAGTGCCTGTCAAACCGTCTGAGCACTTGCTTGTTTTGAAAACACAGGTAGCATTTACGAGCACATCTTCGGCAGTGGTCAGCCAAATGGGCAGTGCCTGCTAGAGCGTTTACAGCGTTCCGGTGCTCCCTAAGCCTCTCATTCAAGAACCTGCCCTTTTGTCCAATACAGCACTTTCTACAGGGAAGTGAAATCTTGTATACCACCCCCACATTGCAGTTAAAAAAGTGGGTGACATGCTCCTTAGTGCATGTACCCTGATTCCCGGCGTTGCTTACCAACCTGCACATTCTTGCGAGCTCTAGTGGCGCTGAAGAAAACACTTACACTGCACTGGTTTGCCACATTGTTTAGGTGGTGGGACCCCCATGTACAGATGGCACAGCCACAGGGCGCCCACTGGGACATGCGTTATTGCACCGAGCAGCAGCCAGATCTGTTTTTACCTCTTTAATGAGGCTCCCAGTAATTGACACCAAGGTGTTATCGAGATGCCCGGCCCTACATAAATGGCTCGCTTGTTGCTGAGCACTGCAGGAAACCTGGTGCACAAGATTTAACCAGAACAGCTCTCGGGCAGCTAGGAGCTATGCATCTTTTAACATGGAGTATGCCAAACGGCAGTCGAGCAAGGGCTTCTTTTTCATAAGAGAGTATATATAATAAAGGAAAGTATGATTTAAAATTATACGAATATCGAATGATTGCAGGCGATCATCTTCTGGCAATTCATGTGTGAACTTGAGTCCTACTGAACACTGTTCGAAAACACCCACAATGTTTTTAACAGCAAAGCCAGCACAACAAGAAATTCATTGGCACTACCACATTGCCCACTGGACGTGCAGTAATGCATGTCCCAGTGGTAGCCGTGCAGCTCTGCCATACATACACAGGGTGTCCCATCGCCTAGAAGAAAGGTGGCGAACAAGTTGGTGTAGGCATTTTTTCAGCACCGCTAATGCTCACAAGAATATGCAAGTTGGTAAACATTGCTGGGCGTCAAGGTACATGCACTAAGGAGCATGTCACCTGCTTTGTTAACTGAAATGTAGTGATGGTATACTACATTGCACTTCCCTGTGGAAAGTGGTATATTGAACAAACAGGTGCCTGAATGAATGGCTTGGGGAGTACCGGAACGCTGTAAATGCTCTCACAGGCGCTGGCTACTTGGCTGATCACTGTTAACTTACCCATAAATGCTCCCCATGTTTTCATAACACACAAGTGCTCAGTCAGTTTGTCAGGCAGTTATATAGGGAAATGTTTGAGGTGTTTTGCATTTCGAAAGCTGCTGATGAATGCATAAGCACTCCATCACTGGTACTAGCTGATAAATAACTGTTGTCTTTAGAAAAATCTGGTGAATGCTTTGTAATGGCTTCTTGTGGATGCTTATTAGCTTCTATGTGCATTTCGTTATCCCCTATGTGGCACATTCGTTTATGCATCTGTCTCCACAATAACTGAGCATGCGGTGGCCTGTTTGCATGTTTTTTATTCTTCTGAATAAAGCTTGGCAGTTGAAGTCTACCGCTTTGGCTAGTCCGACCTTTATTCCGTTCGCCTTGTTTGTGCTAGTAACTATGTCACAGGAGCTGTGTCAACGCCAACTAGCCCAACCTTCTGCATTAATTTCACAATTATTTCTCAAGTTCCCAGAACAATGGACACAAGTTTGAATTTCTTTAAATGGTACATGAAGGCCAGTATTCACTGTGCTGTAAGTACTACAGCAGTGAGGAGTTTTCTTGTAAGCTTGCTTTCTTTCTCTACATTTTTTTATATTCTTCTTAAGCTATACCCATTCATGCAAGTAGGCATTGTGGCAGAGTCTGTGTCCAGTTGCATTGTTTTCGACTTTGTCTATACTGCATAGACCACATAGTTGGCACATAGTTGAGTCTATTGACGCACTATCATTAAATAACCATGCAGTTTTGCACATGCAAGATTGCCTGCTCGCTATGGCTAAAGCATTTGCTGGTTATTGCTGTGTTGCTCATCAAGTGAACTTAATCTCAACAGCACCACACAGAACATCTGCTTGGCAGTGGTGTAATTTTAGTAGTGATTATCAGCCAACAAGCTCTAAGTCTACAGCTGTCCAGAAATAATTCTATTACTTTGAGTCTCTCCACATATTTGGTTAGCACAGTGGGCAGTTTTCTATTTATTCTGCTTGGTGCTCTTCAGGCGAGAATATTTTCAACTAGCAAGTACAAAGTGTAATGCTGTCAAAAGCCTTTGATTACTGGGCAAATGAATTGAAAGCATTGTACGTAATCCAAAACGTATTTTTCACAAAATACTATCGTGAAGAACAAGCATCATGTGCACTGCAACTCATGGTTTTATGTTGGTATGCAGGTATCTCAAGCTAAGGGTGTTTGTGCATGTATTTTCCACATATTAGCTAATGCTTTAGCTACATGAAACTGCCTATGTTGTGGCTGCTGAATTCAAATTTGTGGTTGGTGAACCTGCTTGTTTTTGCTGTGCACTTACATTTCTGTTGTTTCTTAAGGGTTGTAGCCACGTTACAACTGATGTATTGCAGCAATGTCAAAGGTAGCTTGCACCCATTATTGCTACAGTGTGCTAACAGACACCTGTCCCCGTATTTGTGCATTTTCTGAGAACCAGCCGTATCCTCTAGGTGAAATTTGTAGTGTCGTTTTGAGTTTGCCAGTCAGTTCATATACCTCTTGAGGACAAAATTTACACAGTGAAGGAAGGGAGACCATACAACATGACCAGTGATGACTGAATATTTTGATAGAAGGAATAAAAATAACACTGAATGTGTGCTTATATTGTGCACAAGTTCCTTCAGAAGGAAAATGTGAGTTGTAATACAAAGGCAAAAAATCACAATAAACAGTATTTGCGTAAAAAAAGGTGAATAGTCAGACTAATTTCTATGCCTTGTCGTCTAGAAAGGACGCCTTTTTTCATGCATTCATAATGGGGGCTTGCTCACACGTCTTGTGGTAGGCCTCTCTGATTTCTCTTGTCAATTTTTCACCGTGGGTGGAAACAGATAAACTAATTTAATCTGGCCTAAAGCCCTATCGCTGCAATGCACGGGGCCAAGTCCGACGAGCTTGCCGGTCTTCTCAGTAAAATGTGGTGATTTCTTTGGTACATATTTAGTTCCTGGCCTGTCAGCTTCCTAACATTGGAATGCAGTACACTGCCCCTAACACGCACTAGACATATTTCGTGGTATGTTTAACCAAGCGTACCTCGCTTGCCTGCGCGCTTTTCTCCGTTCACTTGTGGACTGTGCTGCATACCTGCCTACTTTATTTTTTCGCTCGAAATATGTGTGCATAGCATTCCACAAGCGCATTGAGAAAGACGTCCAGGCAAGGGAGATTTGTATAAATTACCACTAAATATGGCTTGTGTCCGTCATTAGTAGTGTAGTCTATGCCTCTGTTCATGTGTATGTTTGGTCAAATGTACAGGGTCGTCAACTCTTGGCACGAACACGACTCAGCGTGACCACGCCCCGCGGAGTACCAGCGTGCATGGCGCAGGGGGGATGTGGAGCTTCGTGTCATCTGCTAAAGTGCGGGAGCACGCCATGCTTTAGCGGATGACACACGACATGAAGTCCCACCTCTAAGCCCCTGTGCGCCTGCGCCGCTTAGCTCCACTGCACAGCCATGCCATGCGCGCTGGCAATCCGCGGAGTTCGGCCACTCTGCACCATCTTCGTACTAAGAATGGACGGTCTTGTACATGGGGCAGACTGGCTGGTGTATAAGCATGTGCCCAGGAGAGTACCATTATTCACTCAAGGGACAAGCATGCTCGTCCCACTTGACAATGCATTGACACAACTGGTGATGCACGCCAGATTTAGACTGTTCATCTCTTTTGTTTACTTAAGGCAACCGATTGATCAATAATATCACTGAGGCATACCATTTAAAAAAGAGGGACATCTGTCAGCCAGTGCTCATTATGATTGCATTACAAAGAGGAATACTCTCTAAATGACACGGAATAGTGATCACTCCGTGCTTATTTGTTCTATCTTTATGCAAGTACTGTTTATCATGATTTTGTACATTTGTATTGCAACTTGTGCCCTTTGTCTTAAAAGATTGCTTGTGCAGTGCAAGGGCACATGCAGTATAAATATTATCTTTAATTCTTGCATCAAAATTAATGTTGAATTGGTAGCTTTTGTGTCTTGTCTTCTTTCTGTCCCTTGTACCACTCAAAAGGTAAACATTAACGTACACCAACTTTCTTGCATCAGAAATTGACGGACCTAATTAACCTATATCATATTGTTTTATACAAGTGTGTTTTAGTGTTAAGAATACTGCTCAGGAAAAAAACACTTCATATCTATTGCAGGTACAGATTGGTGTGGGATTTGTGATGCCACTCAACTAGTGGCATTACATATTCAAGTCTGCTTCCGACGGGAAGTGCCCATTAGAGGTGGCATGGCACCTGTGGACACCAGTGCAAGCAGGTGAAAGCAGCCTGACTGGACAGGCCTGCCGGACAATGTGCCGCGCATCTGGGAAGCTTCCGGCAACACCGGAGAAAGTGGCTGCTTTGAAGAGTAAGTCAACAGTCACCTCATTTAAGAAACATAAATGCATATCTACAAGTTATCTGAATGAGTTAGCATTGCATGATGTATATAGAGCGACAAGAAATGGCAAAGCAAGAATGAGGCAAGTGCCCATATGTATATCTTTTTCTTCTGCTGTATATGCAGTGTGTCTCGACACACAATTTAAATGTTTCTGTGGGTATGAAAAGCAGCACAAGATAATTTCGGGATATGGGTTTCCGGCGAAAACCGCCCACAAATTTTCCCCCATAATTAGTTTCAATTAAAAACAAGAAAGTCGGGTGGCTACACGAGCGGTTAATTTTGACAGGACCTTGATAGCTTGCATTCACCTGCTGCTCATTGTCTTAACAGAAGTGAACATTTAAGCACCTCATTGTCTTTGAAATTTCTAATGTAGACTTGGCATGCGTTATTGTAGCTTTTCACGCTGCAGCTTTCATTTCACTTTTTTGAAATAATGCTTCTCAAGAAAATTGGGTTCCGACACAGCTTGGCAAATTGTATGGTCTAAAAGCTTTTTAAAGCACTGCCTTCCAAAGTCTTGACTGTGGTCACCTGATGTGCTGCTTTACAATCTGCAGCGTTCACAGCCACGCAATTTCAAAACACTATTCTGATTATTGGGATGTAAAAATTATAAACAGGGATAAAGTGCCTCAGAAAGGGTGGCCAACATTTCGTTGGGAGGACCTATCTTCTCAAAGGCTGCCTCGTCATCCTCGGCATGTTAGTTTTAAAGTGTTAGTAGAGTGACGTCACATGCAGTTGTCGGGAGTGGCTGGTTATAAAGGGAGACTTGAAGGAGAATGAGCGCGGTCACCTGATGTCTGTAAGCCTGATTCCTAAGACGTAGGAACAAGAGTGGGAGTGGGAAGGCGGGGAGAAAAGGAGAAAAAAAAAAGACACCAAGAGGGAAAGAAAGAACAAGAAAAGAAAAAGAAGGGCATAGGACGGTGTTGGGGAAGCAAGAGGTTAGGGAGCATTCAGGGGTGTCTTTGGCAGCATGTTCTTGTGGCTTTAAAGGAGCCGGTGAGGCGGTCAGTGCTCGAGTAACAAAAACAACCCGAAAAGACATTAGTTGAAAGAATGACTTGAGTAGCATAGCAGCAATGCGTCGGATAATTTAGAAGCAGTTAAGATGGCAGCAAGGAGTCTGGAATGCAGTGCATAGGGTAGCTGGAAGGCAGCGGCATGGTCTTTCTAGGGACGTTAGTCCCAGTAGCTCAACGTAGGTGTCGTCACAGCGGTATACAGAAGTGGCAATACCCTGTGTGGCTGAGGCACCGAAGAAGGTATCCTGGCGCCTGGGACTTTGGAATGTGTTGGTGAGGGTGTTTCGAAAAAATATAATAAAGAACAGACACATATGGGGGTGAACTGAAACTGGAATAACAAATAAGAGGGTGGCATGAGCAAAAGCGGGCGGAAGCAGATGTACATGGGAAAACATATTTATGCGAACATATTTATGGGGATTCTACAGACTTCCTATTGCGCTGCACTGACAGGCCCCACACATACCTACGATACATAGACGACATATTCATAATATGGTGACATGGTCAAGACAGGCTAGATAAATATGTAGGATTTCTAAATTCTTTTCACCCAACAATAAAATTCACATCAAAATCTTCAATGGAGTGCATAAACGTTCTGGACACAACAATATACATTGACACTGGGACACTAATGACAATGCTGTATGGAAACCTTTTGACAAACAGTACCTAGAATATACAAGCCACCATCAAGCCACATTGCAAAGAAGGCATCTTTAAAGGCCAAGCACATGGCTACGTCACATGTGTGTTGAAAACCAAGACTACATAGATAGACTTGATCACCTTAAAGAAACCCTATCAAACGGGAACCACCCAAAGAGTGCCCTTCAGAAAGCCTGCACCGATGCAACCAAACTTGACTGAGCAGAGGTGCTCAACCCCCACCCTAAGATCACAAGAACAGCGCCTCTTCTTACTACTAAATTCTCAAACACACTCCCAAACATGAACAACATCCTCAATAAATACTACCCAATTCTCACCAGCAACCAGAAACAAGATTTTTCCCGCCCTGCCCAGAGTAGTCTTGAGATGCAACACTATAATATTAAGGATATTCTTGTACGTGCCAAACTAAAAACAAAAACGAAGTTAGGAACCAGTCCCTGTGGCCGCCCGGGTGCTCTACATGCAAACATATTTAATCTACTACTACAGTAATAAGTACAGCATCAAATTACTCAAACAAGGTAACTTCGAGTTTCATCTGCACATTAAGCAATGTAGTCTACTGTCTAGAATGTGCCACTTGTAGCAAATAATACATAGGTGAGACAGGACAAAAAATTCATAAAAGACTGAACGGTCACAGCGCAGATACAAAACAATTTACCTAAAGCAGTAGCCAGCCACTTCAATGAGCATGTCATATGTGACAAAGCAAGGCTCTATAGACTACAAATTTCCGCTCACCTCGCTAGAGGAAATATATGGAATATCATACCTCATACACAAGTTTAAATGCCTACATCCAATGGGAATCAATTTAACACATAGCAACTTAGAATCTTTAAAAACTTTAAAGCTGTAACTTAAATCGGAAAGCCTGATGTCATCAACCAAGGCACAAAACACATTGTGCCACCAGCTAAACTTAATTCTTAACCTCACCTATTCCACCGTTTTTAATTTTTACCTGCTTACTACTCAATTTAATATATTCTTTCATGTTTTAATGTTTATATCAACTGTATGACCCCTTTTCCCATGTACACCTGCCTCCGCCCACTTTCGCTCATGTAACCCTCCTATTTGTTATTCCACTTTCAGTTCCCCCCTTTTGTCTGTTTTCTATCATATTTTTTTAACACCCTCACAACCACAATCCAAAATCCCAGATGCCAGGATACCTTTTTCTGCGCATCAGTCACACAGGGTATCACCAGCTCTATATACCACTGTGATGACACCTGCGTTGAGCTACTGAGGCTGACATCCCTAAAACACCATGCCTCTGCCTGCCAGCTACCGCATGCATTACATCCCAGAATCCTTGTCGCCATCTTAACTTCTTCAAAATTACCCGACGCGTTGCTGCTACGCTACTCAAGTCATTCTTTCAACTGATGTCTTTTGGGGTCCTTTTTGTTACTCGCACACTGACCACCTGACCAGTTCTAAAACGGCAGAAACATGCCGCCAATGACACTCCTGAATGCTCCCTAACCCCTCACTTCTTTAACACGCTCCCATGCCCTTCTTTTTCTTGTCTTTCTTTTTTTGCCTCTTGGCATCTCTTTTTTTTCTCCTTTTCTTTCGTTTCTTTTCTCGCCGCCTTCCTATTCTCACGGTCTTGTGCCCTCGTCTTAGGAACCATGCTTACAGACGTTAGACGACAGCGCTTATTCTCTTTAAAGTCTCTCCCTTTAGAACCAGCTGCCACTGACAACAACCGCACGTGACGTCACCCTACTAACATGCCAACTAACATGCCAAGGCTGACCAGGCCACTTTTGACGAAGATAGCTCCTATCGAAACGTTGGCCAGCCTTTCTGAGGCACCTCATCCATGTTTATAACCTTCATACCACAGTGTGCTATTCCATCTGTCAGCCGCTTTCTTGATTTTTGATGTTCTGATTATTGAAGTTTGTAAGACATGGCCTATAAGCACTTTCGGCATACTTTCAGTGATCTCATTTTATTTTAGCATAAGAATGAGGAAAGAACTGGTACACAAAGAAAGCACCTCGTAAATTTGTCGCATGTACGCTCTGATCTGCATAGCTGATCTTGTTCTACGCAAAGCATCCTAAAATTTTCATGCCTCTCGTCGGTGCCAAGAAAAGCAAGGTGCTGGGCATCATGCGGAATTCCAGCGCTTTCCGCCAGCCTGGATTAGAAAGGACTATATAGTGTGGCTGTAACTGGCATTCTTCTGCCAAGATTCAATTGTTTTATGGATCAAAGTACCAGTTACTCTTGTAGTCGCATCAACACTCTGCCGCAGATTTCATTTCCTACAGAAATATGTTTTTTTTTTAACAGACGAGCATGAAAGATTGCTCTGTATTACGTTAAGATGCTTCTTTAGGCGTTTTTTACATTGAAGATGTAGGTTAGCTTAGCAAAGTAGCAATATGGAGATAGAAAAGTAGAACAAAAAAAATGGCAGATCCCATGCACTGTGAGAATCGATGTACACGAAGCACACATTGTTTGCTTTGATTGACAATAATTAACGGTGATGTTAGTGGCAAGTTTGTAATTTTTTCAGCGTTTAGTCCAATACGAAAGTGGCGAGTTGATGTTAAGCGTTACCTTGCATGCACCACTTCTGTTTGTCTGCATAGTCCACAGAACACACAGGGAGATGTGTTTGCTTGAGGCGTTGTTGCGAGTCATTGTTCATAATCTCTGAGAGGGAATTGAGCGTTGTCATTGCCTCACATGGCGCACCGCATCATGGCAGAAATATTAAACTTTAATTGAATTATGAGGCTGTGCATACTTCAATTAGGTATTGTAATTGTATGTATACAGTGTATACATAAGTTCGCGGTCTGCACTACATTTCACTGCGTAGCGAAGACGCTCCTGTTCTGTGTGACGCTTCTTTCAAGTCTGGGTGTCCTCGACGTCGAGTGCACGCCTTGCTGGCGCGTGTTAATTGGCTCCTTCTACATACATGGCCAACACACTGTTGAGATTCCAGCTCAAAGCGCTCTCTTCAGACTAAGGACGATTCTAATGTTTACACTATCACAGCCCAGCATCTGCATTTTTCTCGCATAGAAATTAAAACCAGCACAGCACGCGCAATACACACTAACGGTGAAATGCTGGGGCAGCAGCGCCGGTCAGGATGTGCAGAGGTGAGCGCCATCTGGTAATGTTGCAAGAAATCCAACGGCACGCATGACAAGACCATAGCAGCTGCAGCGCCCGTAATGTTGGGAGAAGAGGCAAAAAAAGCTTCACTTTAAAACATTAGTTGCCATCATTTGCAGCTGAATAAAGCTTGCAAGCCAGCCATTATACAGCTTTTACATGAAATCTTTTATGCCTATATGGCAAATGCTAAAGTTACGACTTCCTCACAAACTGCACGAGCAACAAGTAAAGCTAACAAATGATAGAATGGACAAACCAGACAGCTTGCACCTTGCAGCTCTCCTGCATGCGTTAGAGACAGTGTAGCCAAATTGTGGCTCTCCGAATTTGACAGGAATTTGGGTGGTCAAAGAGCAGACAAATTATGCAAAATCATAAGCCAAATATCCACCCCATAAGGCTTTGAGTAAGCTCCCATGTGTCTAAATTTTGCAGTTAAGCCAACCTCCCAATGAGAAGAGGCATGGCTTTGGCTTTGGCAAAAAACATACAAAAATCTCATGTAAATCTGCAAAACAATGTGATCCGTGTGTATGCATTCTCACTGCAAATAAACCTGCGCTGGCTTGCGCCCTGGGTAGCATGTTTGTGTGTGACATTTGCTGCATTTTGTTATCTGAAACTTTTTTTGAAGTGATTAGAGCAGATTTCCTTCATTCACTTATTGCTAGAAATCATTGGAAAAACAATTTACTCATATATTTATTGCACTCTCCTTTTAGACTGCCTGGAGAAATACATAAGTGACCATCTAATGATGCCACCTGCACCACATCCGAAGAACCACCTTGATTCCCTGCGAAAGCACCTTTGGAGCTTTCTTTTACACAAGCAGGACGCCAGGGCAAGCGAGTGGAAAAGTAAATACAGTACAAGTATAGTGATGCTTTTTCAATAAAGTGTGATGATATGCTACGTAGTATGGTGCTTTACAGATTGATTCGTTATGGCATGAAAATAGAGCATCTTGGCAACACGTGTATACAGACTGTACACTTCACAAGACTCAACATCACATAAAGATAGCCTGTCATGAGGTTCCGAATAGCAATGGCTGCTCCTTCAATTCATCACACAACTTGCCTTTGACGTGCTGCGCCCACGATGATAACCAACCCAGTGCCACCCATCACCCACCGTGCCGCCCAGCACCCACTGTGCCCAGCAACCACCATGCCGCCCAGCACCCGCCGTGCCCAGCAACCACCATGCCCAGCAACCACCATGCCGCCCAGCACCCACCGTGCCACCCGTCACCCACCATGTCACCCAGCACCCACCATGCCACCCGTCACCCAGCATGCCACCCACTACCATAATCCACCATGATGATGGATGATGGATTCCACTATGCCCAGCATCGGGCAAATTTTCAATAGGGATGCATCTTTTGGTAGACGAGATTGAAGTTTTCTGCAAAAGCACAAGATGTGCATGCAAATGGTGCTTTTCGCAGAACGCGCACGTGGATTTCTACCAAACAACGTGGTAAGCATGCCGATGCTGCTCTTTTTAGCACCCGCGCACGGATTCGTGCGAAAACGCGTTTTAAGCATGCACATGCATCTTTTGGTAGACGAGATTGAAGTTTTCTGCAAAACCACAAGATGTGCATGCAAATGGTGCTTTTCGCAGAACGCGCACGTGGATTTCTACCAAACAACGTGCTAAGCATGCCGATGCTGCTCTTTTTAGCACCCGCGCACGGATTCGTGCGAAAACGCGTTTTAAGCATGCACATGCATCTTTTGGTAGACGAGATTGAAGTTTTCTGCAAAACCACAAGATGTGCATGCAAATGGTGCTTTTCGCAGAACGCGCACGTGGATTTCTACCAAACAACGTGCTAAGCATGCCGATGCTGCTCTTTTTAGCACCCGCGCACGGATTCGTGCGAAAACGCGTTTTAAGCATGCACATGCATCTTTTGGTAGACGCGGATGAAGTTTTCTGCAAAACCACAAGATGTGCATGCAAATGGTGCTTTTGGCAGAACGCGCACGTGGATTTCTACCAAACGACGTGCTAAGCATGCCGATGCTGCTCTTTTTAGCACCCGCGCACGGATTTGTGCGAAAACGCGTTTTAAGCATGCACATGCATCTTTTGGTAGACGAGATTGAAGTTTTCTGCAAAACCACAAGATGGGCATGCAAATGGTGCTTTTCGCAGAACGCGCACGTGGATTTCTACCAAACAACGTGCTAAGCATGCCGATGCTGCTCTTTTTAGCACCCGCGCACGGATTCGTGCGAAAACGCGTTTTAAGCATGCACATGCATCTTTTGGTAGACGCGGATGAAGTTTTCTGCAAAACCACAATATGTGCATGCAAATGGTGCTTTTGGCAGAACGCGCACGTGGATTTCTACCAAACGACGTGCTAAGCATGCCGATGCTGCTCTTTTTAGCACCCGCGCACGGATTTGTGCGAAAACGCGTTTTAAGCATGCACATGCATCTTTTGGTAGACGCGGATGAAGTTTTCTGCAAAACCACAAGATGTGCATGCAAATGGTGCTCTTGGCAGAACGCGCACGTGGATTTCTACCAAACGACGTGCTAAGCATGCCGATGCTGCTCGTTTTAGCACCCGCGCACGGATTTGTGCGAAAACGCGTTTTAAGCATGCACATGCATCTTTTGGTAGACGAGATTGAAGTTTTCTGCAAAACCACAAGATGTGCATGCAAATGGTGCTTTTCGCAGAACGCGCACGTGGATTTCTACCAAACAACGTGCTAAGCATGCCGATGCTGCTCTTTTTAGCACCCGCGCACGGATTCGTGCGAAAACGCGTTTTAAGCATGCACATGCATCTTTTGGTAGACGAGATTGAAGTTTTCTGCAAAACCACAAGATGTGCATGCAAATGGTGCTTTTCGCAGAACGCGCACGTGGATTTCTACCAAACAACGTGCTAAGCATGCCGATGCTGCTCTTTTTAGCACCCGCGCACGGATTCGTGCGAAAACGCGTTTTAAGCATGCACATGCATCTTTTGGTAGACGAGATTGCAGTTTTCTGCAAAACCACAAGATGTGTATGCAAATGGTGCTTTTCGCAGAACGCGCACGTGGATTTCCACCAAACAACGTGCTAAGCATGCCGATGCTGCTCTTTTTAGCACCCGCGCACGGATTCGTGCGAAAACGCGTTTTAAGCATGCACATGCATCTTTTGGTAGACGAGATTGAAGTTTTCTGCAAAACCACAAGATGTGCATGTAAATGGTGCTTTTCGCAGAACGCGCACGTGGATTTCTACCAAACAACGTGCTAAGCATGCCGATGCTGCTCTTTTTAGCACCCGCGCACGGATTCGTGCGAAAACGCGTTTTAAGCATGCACATGCATCTTTTGGTAGACGAGATTGAAGTTTTCTGCAAAACCACAAGATGTGCATGCAAATGGTGCTTTTCGCAGAACGAGCACGTGGATTTCTACCAAACAACGTGCTAAGCATGCCGATGCTGCTCTTTTTAGCACCCGCGCACGGATTCGTGCGAAAACGCGTTTTAAGCATGCACATGCATCTTTTGGTAGACGCGGATGAAGTTTTCTGCAAAACCACAAGATGTGCATGCAAATGGTGCTTTTGGCAGAACGCGCACGTGGATTTCTACCAAACGACGTGCTAAGCATGCCGATGCTGCTCTTTTTAGCACCCGCGCACGGATTCGTGCGAAAACGCGTTTTAAGCATGCACATGCATCTTTTGGTAGACGCGGATGAAGTTTTCTGCAAAACCACAATATGTGCATGCAAATGGTGCTCTTGGCAGAACGCGCACGTGGATTTCTACCAAACGACGTGCTAAGCATGCCGATGCTGCTCTTTTTAGCACCCGCGCACGGATTTGTGCGAAAACGCGTTTTAAGCATGCACATGCATCTTTTGGTAGACGAGATTGAAGTTTTCTGCAAAACCACAAGATGTGCATGCAAATGGTGCTTTTCGCAGAACGCGCACGTGGATTTCTACCAAACAACGTGCTAAGCATGCCGATGCTGCTCTTTTTAGCACCCGCGCACGGATTCGTGCGAAAACGCGTTTTAAGCATGCACATGCATCTTTTGGTAGACGAGATTGAAGTTTTCTGCAAAACCACAAAATGTGCATGCAAATGGTGCTTTTCGCAGAACGCGCACGTGGATTTCTACCAAACAACGTGCTAAGCATGCCGATGCTGCTCTTTTTAGCACCCGCGCACGGATTCGTGCGAAAACGCGTTTTAAGCATGCACATGCATCTTTTGGTAGACGAGATTGAAGTTTTCTGCAAAACCACAAGATGTGCATGCAAATGGTGCTTTTCGCAGAACGCGCACGTGGATTTCCACCAAACAACGTGCTAAGCATGCCGATGCTGCTCTTTTTAGCACCCGCGCACGGATTCGTGCGAAAACGCGTTTTAAGCATGCACATGCATCTTTTGGTAGACGAGATTGAAGTTTTCTGCAAAACCACAAGATGTGCATGTAAATGGTGCTTTTCGCAGAACGCGCACGTGGATTTCTACCAAACAACGTGCTAAGCATGCCGATGCTGCTCTTTTTAGCACCCGCGCACGGATTCGTGCGAAAACGCGTTTTAAGCATGCACATGCATCTTTTGGTAGACGAGATTGAAGTTTTCTGCAAAACCACAAGATGTGCATGCAAATGGTGCTTTTCGCAGAACGAGCACGTGGATTTCTACCAAACAACGTGCTAAGCATGCCGATGCTGCTCTTTTTAGCACCCGCGCACGGATTCGTGCGAAAACGCGTTTTAAGCATGCACATGCATCTTTTGGTAGACGCGGATGAAGTTTTCTGCAAAACCACAAGATGTGCATGCAAATGGTGCTTTTGGCAGAACGCGCACGTGGATTTCTACCAAACGACGTGCTAAGCATGCCGATGCTGCTCTTTTTAGCACCCGCGCACGGATTCGTGCGAAAACGCGTTTTAAGCATGCACATGCATCTTTTGGTAGACGCGGATGAAGTTTTCTGCAAAACCACAAGATGTGCATGCAAATGGTGCTCTTGGCAGAACGCGCACGTGGATTTCTACCAAACGACGTGCTAAGCATGCCGATGCTGCTCTTTTTAGCACCCGCGCACGGATTTGTGCGAAAACACGTTTTAAGCATGCACATGCATCTTTTGGTAGACGAGATTGAAGTTTTCTGCAAAACCACAAGATGTGCATGCAAATGGTGCTTTTCGCAGAACGCGCACGTGGATTTCTACCAAACAACGTGCTAAGCATGCCGATGCTGCTCTTTTTAGCACCCGCGCACGGATTCGTGCGAAAACGCGTTTTAAGCATGCGCATGCATCTTTTGGTAGACGAGATTGAAGTTTTCTGCAAAACCACAAAATGTGCATGCAAATGGTGCTTTTCGCAGAACGCGCACGTGGATTTCTACCAAACAACGTGCTAAGCATGCCGATGCTGCTCTTTTTAGCACCCGCGCACGGATTCGTGCGAAAACGCGTTTTAAGCATGCACATGCATCTTTTGGTAGACGAGATTGAAGTTTTCTGCAAAACCACAAGATGTGCATGCAAATGGTGCTTTTCGCAGAACGCGCACGTGGATTTCTACCAAACAACGTGCTAAGCATGCCGATGCTGCTCTTTTTAGCACCCGCGCACGGATTCGTGCGAAAACGCGTTTTAAGCATGCACATGCATCTTTTGGTAGACGAGATTGAAGTTTTCTGCAAAACCACAAGATGTGCATGCAAATGGTGCTTTTGGCAGAACGCGCACGTGGATTTCTACCAAACGACGTGCTAAGCATGCCGATGCTGCTCTTTTTAGCACCCGCGCACGGATTCGTGCGAAAACGCGTTTTAAGCATGCACATGCATCTTTTGGTAGACGAGATTGAAGTTTTCTGCAAAACCACAACATGTGCATGCAAATGGTGCTTTTCGCAGAACGCGCACGTGGATTTCTACCAAACAACGTGCTAAGCATGCCGATGCTGCTCTTTTTAGCACCCGCGCACGGATTCGTGCGAAAACGCGTTTTAAGCATGCACATGCATCTTTTGGTAGACGCGGATGAAGTTTTCTGCAAAACCACAAGATGTGCATGCAAATGGTGCTTTTGGCAGAACGCGCACGTGGATTTCTACCAAACGACGTGCTAAGCATGCCGATGCTGCTCTTTTTAGCACCCGCGCATGGATTTGTGCGAAAACGCGTTTTAAGCATGCACATGCATCTTTTGGTAGACGAGATTGAAGTTTTCTGCAAAACCACAATATGGGCATGCAAATGGTGCTTTTCGCAGAACGCGCACGTGGATTTCTACCAAACAGCGTGCTAAGCATGCCGATGCTGCTCTTTTTAGCACCCGCGCACGGATTCGTGCGAAAACGCGTTTTAAGCATGCACATGCATCTTTTGGTAGACGAGATTGAAGTTTTCTGCAAAACCACAAGATGTGCATGCAAATGGTGCTTTTCGCAGAACGCGCACGTGGATTTCTACCAAACAACGTGCTAAGCATGCCGATGCTGCTCTTTTTAGCACCCGCGCACGGATTCGTGCGAAAACGCGTTTTAAGCATGCACATGCATCTTTTGGTAGACGAGATTGAAGTTTTCTGCAAAACCACAAGATGTGCATGCAAATGGTGCTTTTCGCAGAACGCGCACGTGGATTTCTACCAAACAACGTGCTAAGCATGCCGATGCTGCTCTTTTTAGCACCCGCGCACGGATTCGTGCGAAAACGCGTTTTAAGCATGCACATGCATCTTTTGGTAGACGAGATTGAAGTTTTCTGCAAAACCACAAGATGTGCATGCAAATGGTGCTTTTCGCAGAACGCGCACGTGGATTTCTACCAAACAACGTGCTAAGCATGCCGATGCTGCTCTTTTTAGCACCCGCGCACGGATTCATGCGAAAACGCGTTTTAAGCATGCACATGCATCTTTTGGTAGACGCGGATGAAGTTTTCTGCAAAACCACAAGATGTGCATGCAAATGGTGCTTTTCGCAGAACGCGCACGTGGATTTCTACCAAACAACGTGCTAAGCATGCCGATGCTGCTCTTTTTAGCACCCGCGCACGGATTCGTGCGAAAACGCGTTTTAAGCATGCACATGCATCTTTTGGTAGACGAGATTGAAGTTTTCTGCAAAACCACAAGATGTGCATGCAAATGGTGCTTTTCGCAGAACGCGCACGTGGATTTCTACCAAACAACGTGCTAAGCATGCCGATGCTGCTCTTTTTAGCACCCGCGCACGGATTCGTGCGAAAACGCGTTTTAAGCATGCACATGCATCTTTTGGTAGACGAGATTGAAGTTTTCTGCAAAACCACAAGATGTGCATGCAAATGGTGCTTTTCGCAGAACGCGCACGTGGATTTCCACCAAACAACGTGCTAAGCATGCCGATGCTGCTCTTTTTAGCACCCGCGCACGGATTCGTGCGAAAACGCGTTTTAAGCATGCACATGCATCTTTTGGTAGACGAGATTGAAGTTTTCTGCAAAACCACAAGATGTGCATGTAAATGGTGCTTTTCGCAGAACGCGCACGTGGATTTCTACCAAACAACGTGCTAAGCATGCCGATGCTGCTCTTTTTAGCACCCGCGCACGGATTCGTGCGAAAACGCGTTTTAAGCATGCACATGCATCTTTTGGTAGACGCGGATGAAGTTTTCTGCAAAACCACAAGATGTGCATGCAAATGGTGCTTTTGGCAGAACGCGCACGTGGATTTCTACCAAACGACGTGCTAAGCATGCCGATGCTGCTCTTTTTAGCACCCGCGCACGGATTCGTGCGAAAACGCGTTTTAAGCATGCACATGCATCTTTTGGTAGACGCGGATGAAGTTTTCTGCAAAACCACAAGATGTGCATGCAAATGGTGCTCTTGGCAGAACGCGCACGTGGATGTCTACCAAACGACGTGCTAAGCATGCCGATGCTGCTCTTTTTAGCACCCGCGCACGGATTTGTGCGAAAACGCGTTTTAAGCATGCACATGCATCTTTTGGTAGACGAGATTGAAGTTTTCTGCAAAACCACAAGATGTGCATGCAAATGGTGCTTTTCGCAGAACGCGCACGTGGATTTCTACCAAACAACGTGCTAAGCATGCCGATGCTGCTCTTTTTAGCACCCGCGCACGGATTCGTGCGAAAACGCGTTTTAAGCATGCACATGCATCTTTTGGTAGACGAGATTGAAGTTTTCTGCAAAACCACAAGATGTGCATGCAAATGGTGCTTTTCGCAGAACGAGCACGTGGATTTCTACCAAACAACGTGCTAAGCATGCCGATGCTGCTCTTTTTAGCACCCGCGCACGGATTCGTGCGAAAACGCGTTTTAAGCATGCACATGCATCTTTTGGTAGACGCGGATGAAGTTTTCTGCAAAACCACAAGATGTGCATGCAAATGGTGCTTTTGGCAGAACGCGCACGTGGATTTCTACCAAACGACGTGCTAAGCATGCCGATGCTGCTCTTTTTAGCACCCGCGCACGGATTTGTGCGAAAACGCGTTTTAAGCATGCACATGCATCTTTTGGTAGACGAGATTGAAGTTTTCTGCAAAACCACAAGATGTGCATGCAAATGCTGCTTTTCGCAGAACGCGCACGTGGATTTCTACCAAACAACGTGCTAAGCATGCCGATGCTGCTCTTTTTAGCACCCGCGCACGGATTCGTGCGAAAACGCGTTTTAAGCATGCACATGCATCTTTTGGTAGACGAGATTGAAGTTTTCTGCAAAACCACAACATGTGCATGCAAATGGTGCTTTTCGCAGAACGCGCACGTAGATTTCTACCAAACAACGTGCTAAGCATGCCGATGCTGCTCTTTTTAGCACCCGCGCACGGATTCGTGCGAAAACGCGTTTTAAGCATGCACATGCATCCTTTGGTAGACGCGGATGAAGTTTTCTGCAAAACCACAAGATGTGCATGCAAATGGTGCTTTTGGCAGAACGCGCACGTGGATTTCTACCAAACGACGTGCTAAGCATGCCGATGCTGCTCTTTTTAGCACCCGCGCACGGATTTGTGCGAAAACGCGTTTTAAGCATGCACATGCATCTTTTGGTAGACGAGATTGAAGTTTTCTGCAAAACCACAATATGGGCATGCAAATGGTGCTTTTCGCAAAACGCGCACGTGGATTTCTACCAAACAACGTGCTAAGCATGCCGATGCTGCTCTTTTTAGCACCCGCGCACGGATTCGTGAGAAAACGCGTTTTAAGCATGCACATGCATCTTTTGGTAGACGAGATTGAAGTTTTCTGCAAAACCACAAGATGTGCATGCAAATGGTGCTTTTCGCAGAACGCGCACGTGGATTTCTACCAAACAACGTGCTAAGCATGCCGATGCTGCTCTTTTTAGCACCCGCGCACGGATTCGTGCGAAAACGCGTTTTAAGCATGCACATGCATCTTTTGGTAGACGAGATTGAAGTTTTCTGCAAAACCACAAGATGTGCATGCAAATGGTGCTTTTCGCAGAACGCGCACGTGGATTTCTACCAAACAACGTGCTAAGCATGCCGATGCTGCTCTTTTTAGCACCCGCGCACGGATTCGTGCGAAAACGCGTTTTAAGCATGCACATGCATCTTTTGGTAGACGAGATCGAAGTTTTCTGCAAAACCACAAGATGTGCATGCAAATGGTGCTTTTCGCAGAACGCGCACGTGGATTTCTACCAAACAACGTGCTAAGCATGCCGATGCTGCTCTTTTTAGCACCCGCGCACGGATTCGTGCGAAAACGCGTTTTAAGCATGCACATGCATCTTTTGGTAGACGAGATTGAAGTTTTCTGCAAAACCACAAGATGTGCATGCAAATGGTGCTTTTCGCAGAACGCGCACGTGGATTTCCACCAAACAACGTGCTAAACATGCCGATGCTGCTCTTTTTAGCACCCGCGCACGGATTCGTGCGAAAACGCGTTTTAAGCATGCACATGCATCTTTTGGTAGACGAGATTGAAGTTTTCTGCAAAGCCACAAGATGTGCATGTAAATGGTGCTTTTCGCAGAACGCGCACGTGGATTTCTACCAAACAACGTGCTAAGCATGCCGATGCTGCCACTTTTAGCACCCGCGCACGGATTCGTGCGAAAACGCGTTTTAAGCATGCACATGCATCTTTTGGTAGACGCGGATGAAGTTTTCTGCAAAACCACAAGATGTGCATGCAAATGGTGCTTTTGGCAGAACGCGCACGTGGATTTCTACCAAACGACGTGCTAAGCATGCCGATGCTGCTCTTTTTAGCACCCGCGCACGGATTCGTGCGAAAACGCGTTTTAAGCATGCACATGCATCTTTTGGTAGACGCGGATGAAGTTTTCTGCAAAACCACAAGATGTGCATGCAAATGGTGCTCTTGGCAGAACGCGCACGTGGATGTCTACCAAACGACGTGCTAAGCATGCCGATGCTGCTCTTTTTAGCACCCGCGCACGGATTTGTGCGAAAACGCGTTTTAAGCATGCACATGCATCTTTTGGTAGACGAGATTGAAGTTTTCTGCAAAACCACAAGATGTGCATGCAAATGGTGCTTTTCGCAGAACGCGCACGTGGATTTCTACCAAACAACGTGCTAAGCATGCCGATGCTGCTCTTTTTAGCACCCGCGCACGGATTCGTGCGAAAACGCGTTTTAAGCATGCACATGCATCTTTTGGTAGACGAGATTGAAGTTTTCTGCAAAACCACAAGATGTGCATGCAAATGGTGCTTTTCGCAGAACGCGCACGTGGATTTCTACCAAACAACGTGCTAAGCATGCCGATGCTGCTCTTTTTAGCACCCGCACACGGATTCGTGCGAAAACACGTTTTAAACATGCACATGCATCTTTTGGTAGACGAGATTGAAGTTTTCTGCAAAAGCACAAGATGTGCATGCAAATGGGGTTTTTACAGAACGCGCACGTGGATTTCTACCAAACAACGTGCTCAGCATGCCGATGCTGCTCTTTTTAGCACCCGCGCACGGATTCGTGCGAAAACGCGTTTTAAGCATGCACATGCATCTTTTGGTAGACGAGATTGAAGTTTTCTGCAAAACCACAAGATGTGCATGCAAATGGTGCTTTTCGCAGAACGCGCACGTGGATTTCTACCAAACAACGTGCTAAGCATGCCGATGCTGCTCTTTTTAGCACCCGCGCACGGATTCGTGCGAAAACGCGTTTTAAGCATGCACATGCATCTTTTGGTAGACGAGATTGAAGTTTTCTGCAAAACCACAAGATGTGCATGCAAATGGTGCTTTTCGCAGAACGCGCACGTGGATTTCTACCAAACAACGTGCTAAGCATGCCGATGCTGCTCTTTTTAGCACCCGCGCACGGATTCGTGCGAAAACGCGTTTTAAGCATGCACATGCATCTTTTGGTAGACGAGATTGAAGTTTTCTGCAAAACCACAAGATGTGCATGCAAATGGTGCTTTTCGCAGAACGCGCACGTGGATTTCTACCAAACAACGTGCTAAGCATGCCGATGCTGCTCTTTTTAGCACCCGCGCACGGATTCATGCGAAAACGCGTTTTAAGCATGCACATGCATCTTTTGGTAGACGCGGATGAAGTTTTCTGCAAAACCACAAGATGTGCATGCAAATGGTGCTTTTCGCAGAACGCGCACGTGGATTTCTACCAAACAACGTGCTAAGCATGCCGATGCTGCTCTTTTTAGCACCCGCGCACGGATTCGTGCGAAAACGCGTTTTAAGCATGCACATGCATCTTTTGGTAGACGAGATTGAAGTTTTCTGCAAAACCACAAGATGTGCATGCAAATGGTGCTTTTCGCAGAACGCGCACGTGGATTTCTACCAAACAACGTGCTAAGCATGCCGATGCTGCTCTTTTTAGCACCCGCGCACGGATTCGTGCGAAAACGCGTTTTAAGCATGCACATGCATCTTTTGGTAGACGAGATTGAAGTTTTCTGCAAAACCACAAGATGTGCATGCAAATGGTGCTTTTCGCAGAACGCGCACGTGGATTTCCACCAAACAACGTGCTAAGCATGCCGATGCTGCTCTTTTTAGCACCCGCGCACGGATTCGTGCGAAAACGCGTTTTAAGCATGCACATGCATCTTTTGGTAGACGAGATTGAAGTTTTCTGCAAAACCACAAGATGTGCATGTAAATGGTGCTTTTCGCAGAACGCGCACGTGGATTTCTACCAAACAACGTGCTAAGCATGCCGATGCTGCTCTTTTTAGCACCCGCGCACGGATTCGTGCGAAAACGCGTTTTAAGCATGCACATGCATCTTTTGGTAGACGCGGATGAAGTTTTCTGCAAAACCACAAGATGTGCATGCAAATGGTGCTTTTGGCAGAACGCGCACGTGGATTTCTACCAAACGACGTGCTAAGCATGCCGATGCTGCTCTTTTTAGCACCCGCGCACGGATTCGTGCGAAAACGCGTTTTAAGCATGCACATGCATCTTTTGGTAGACGCGGATGAAGTTTTCTGCAAAACCACAAGATGTGCATGCAAATGGTGCTCTTGGCAGAACGCGCACGTGGATGTCTACCAAACGACGTGCTAAGCATGCCGATGCTGCTCTTTTTAGCACCCGCGCACGGATTTGTGCGAAAACGCGTTTTAAGCATGCACATGCATCTTTTGGTAGACGAGATTGAAGTTTTCTGCAAAACCACAAGATGTGCATGCAAATGGTGCTTTTCGCAGAACGCGCACGTGGATTTCTACCAAACAACGTGCTAAGCATGCCGATGCTGCTCTTTTTAGCACCCGCGCACGGATTCGTGCGAAAACGCGTTTTAAGCATGCACATGCATCTTTTGGTAGACGAGATTGAAGTTTTCTGCAAAACCACAAGATGTGCATGCAAATGGTGCTTTTCGCAGAACGAGCACGTGGATTTCTACCAAACAACGTGCTAAGCATGCCGATGCTGCTCTTTTTAGCACCCGCGCACGGATTCGTGCGAAAACGCGTTTTAAGCATGCACATGCATCTTTTGGTAGACGCGGATGAAGTTTTCTGCAAAACCACAAGATGTGCATGCAAATGGTGCTTTTGGCAGAACGCGCACGTGGATTTCTACCAAACGACGTGCTAAGCATGCCGATGCTGCTCTTTTTAGCACCCGCGCACGGATTTGTGCGAAAACGCGTTTTAAGCATGCACATGCATCTTTTGGTAGACGAGATTGAAGTTTTCTGCAAAACCACAAGATGTGCATGCAAATGCTGCTTTTCGCAGAACGCGCACGTGGATTTCTACCAAACAACGTGCTAAGCATGCCGATGCTGCTCTTTTTAGCACCCGCGCACGGATTCGTGCGAAAACGCGTTTTAAGCATGCACATGCATCTTTTGGTAGACGAGATTGAAGTTTTCTGCAAAACCACAACATGTGCATGCAAATGGTGCTTTTCGCAGAACGCGCACGTAGATTTCTACCAAACAACGTGCTAAGCATGCCGATGCTGCTCTTTTTAGCACCCGCGCACGGATTCGTGCGAAAACGCGTTTTAAGCATGCACATGCATCCTTTGGTAGACGCGGATGAAGTTTTCTGCAAAACCACAAGATGTGCATGCAAATGGTGCTTTTGGCAGAACGCGCACGTGGATTTCTACCAAACGACGTGCTAAGCATGCCGATGCTGCTCTTTTTAGCACCCGCGCACGGATTTGTGCGAAAACGCGTTTTAAGCATGCACATGCATCTTTTGGTAGACGAGATTGAAGTTTTCTGCAAAACCACAATATGGGCATGCAAATGGTGCTTTTCGCAAAACGCGCACGTGGATTTCTACCAAACAACGTGCTAAGCATGCCGATGCTGCTCTTTTTAGCACCCGCGCACGGATTCGTGAGAAAACGCGTTTTAAGCATGCACATGCATCTTTTGGTAGACGAGATTGAAGTTTTCTGCAAAACCACAAGATGTGCATGCAAATGGTGCTTTTCGCAGAACGCGCACGTGGATTTCTACCAAACAACGTGCTAAGCATGCCGATGCTGCTCTTTTTAGCACCCGCGCACGGATTCGTGCGAAAACGCGTTTTAAGCATGCACATGCATCTTTTGGTAGACGAGATTGAAGTTTTCTGCAAAACCACAAGATGTGCATGCAAATGGTGCTTTTCGCAGAACGCGCACGTGGATTTCTACCAAACAACGTGCTAAGCATGCCGATGCTGCTCTTTTTAGCACCCGCGCACGGATTCGTGCGAAAACGCGTTTTAAGCATGCACATGCATCTTTTGGTAGACGAGATCGAAGTTTTCTGCAAAACCACAAGATGTGCATGCAAATGGTGCTTTTCGCAGAACGCGCACGTGGATTTCTACCAAACAACGTGCTAAGCATGCCGATGCTGCTCTTTTTAGCACCCGCGCACGGATTCGTGCGAAAACGCGTTTTAAGCATGCACATGCATCTTTTGGTAGACGAGATTGAAGTTTTCTGCAAAACCACAAGATGTGCATGCAAATGGTGCTTTTCGCAGAACGCGCACGTGGATTTCCACCAAACAACGTGCTAAACATGCCGATGCTGCTCTTTTTAGCACCCGCGCACGGATTCGTGCGAAAACGCGTTTTAAGCATGCACATGCATCTTTTGGTAGACGAGATTGAAGTTTTCTGCAAAGCCACAAGATGTGCATGTAAATGGTGCTTTTCGCAGAACGCGCACGTGGATTTCTACCAAACAACGTGCTAAGCATGCCGATGCTGCCACTTTTAGCACCCGCGCACGGATTCGTGCGAAAACGCGTTTTAAGCATGCACATGCATCTTTTGGTAGACGCGGATGAAGTTTTCTGCAAAACCACAAGATGTGCATGCAAATGGTGCTTTTGGCAGAACGCGCACGTGGATTTCTACCAAACGACGTGCTAAGCATGCCGATGCTGCTCTTTTTAGCACCCGCGCACGGATTCGTGCGAAAACGCGTTTTAAGCATGCACATGCATCTTTTGGTAGACGCGGATGAAGTTTTCTGCAAAACCACAAGATGTGCATGCAAATGGTGCTCTTGGCAGAACGCGCACGTGGATGTCTACCAAACGACGTGCTAAGCATGCCGATGCTGCTCTTTTTAGCACCCGCGCACGGATTTGTGCGAAAACGCGTTTTAAGCATGCACATGCATCTTTTGGTAGACGAGATTGAAGTTTTCTGCAAAACCACAAGATGTGCATGCAAATGGTGCTTTTCGCAGAACGCGCACGTGGATTTCTACCAAACAACGTGCTAAGCATGCCGATGCTGCTCTTTTTAGCACCCGCGCACGGATTCGTGCGAAAACGCGTTTTAAGCATGCACATGCATCTTTTGGTAGACGAGATTGAAGTTTTCTGCAAAACCACAAGATGTGCATGCAAATGGTGCTTTTCGCAGAACGCGCACGTGGATTTCTACCAAACAACGTGCTAAGCATGCCGATGCTGCTCTTTTTAGCACCCGCACACGGATTCGTGCGAAAACACGTTTTAAACATGCACATGCATCTTTTGGTAGACGAGATTGAAGTTTTCTGCAAAAGCACAAGATGTGCATGCAAATGGGGTTTTTACAGAACGCGCACGTGGATTTCTACCAAACAACGTGCTCAGCATGCCGATGCTGCTCTTTTTAGCACCCGCGCACGGATTCGTGCGAAAACGCGTTTTAAGCATGCACATGCATCTTTTGGTAGACGAGATTGAAGTTTTCTGCAAAACCACAAGATGTGCATGCAAATGGTGCTTTTCGCAGAACGCGCACGTGGATTTCTACCAAACAACGTGCTAAGCATGCCGATGCTGCTCTTTTTAGCACCCGCGCACGGATTCGTGCGAAAACGCGTTTTAAGCATGCACATGCATCTTTTGGTAGACGAGATTGAAGTTTTCTGCAAAACCACAAGATGTGCATGCAAATGGTGCTTTTCGCAGAACGCGCACGTGGATTTCTACCAAACAACGTGCTAAGCATGCCGATGCTGCTCTTTTTAGCACCCGCGCACGGATTCGTGCGAAAACGCGTTTTAAGCATGCACATGCATCTTTTGGTAGACGAGATTGAAGTTTTCTGCAAAACCACAAGATGTGCATGCAAATGGTGCTTTTCGCAGAACGCGCACGTGGATTTCTACCAAACAACGTGCTAAGCATGCCGATGCTGCTCTTTTTAGCACCCGCGCACGGATTCGTGCGAAAACGCGTTTTAAGCATGCACATGCATTTTTTGGTAGACGCGGATGAAGTTTTCTGCAAAACCACAAGATGTGCATGCAAATGGTGCTTTTGGCAGAACGCGCACGTGGATTTCTACCAAACGACGTGCTAAGCATGCCGATGCTGCTCTTTTTAGCACCCGCGCACGGATTCGTGCGAAAACGCGTTTTAAGCATGCACATGCATCTTTTGGTAGACGCGGATGAAGTTTTCTGCAAAACCACAAGATGTGCATGCAAATGGTGCTCTTGGCAGAACGCGCACGTGGATGTCTACCAAACGACGTGCTAAGCATGCCGATGCTGCTCTTTTTAGCACCCGCGCACGGATTTGTGCGAAAACGCGTTTTAAGCATGCACATGCATCTTTTGGTAGACGAGATTGAAGTTTTCTGCAAAACCACAAGATGTGCATGCAAATGGTGCTTTTCGCAGAACGCGCACGTGGATTTCTACCAAACAACGTGCTAAGCATGCCGATGCTGCTCTTTTTAGCACCCGCGCACGGATTCGTGCGAAAACGCGTTTTAAGCATGCACATGCATCTTTTGGTAGACGAGATTGAAGTTTTCTGCAAAACCACAAGATGTGCATGCAAATGGTGCTTTTCGCAGAACGCGCACGTGGATTTCTACCAAACAACGTGCTAAGCATGCCGATGCTGCTCTTTTTAGCACCCGCACACGGATTCGTGCGAAAACACGTTTTAAACATGCACATGCATCTTTTGGTAGACGAGATTGAAGTTTTCTGCAAAAGCACAAGATGTGCATGCAAATGGGGTTTTTACAGAACGCGCACGTGGATTTCTACCAAACAACGTGCTCAGCATGCCGATGCTGCTCTTTTTAGCACCCGCGCACGGATTCGTGCGAAAACGCGTTTTAAGCATGCACATGCATCTCTTGGTAGACGAGATTGAAGTTTTCTGCAAAACCACAAGATGTGCATGCAAATGGTGCTTTTCGCAGAACGCGCACGTGGATTTCTACCAAACAACGTGCTAAGCATGCCGATGCTGCTCTTTTTAGCACCCGCGCACGGATTCGTGCGAAAACGCGTTTTAAGCATGCACATGCATCTTTTGGTAGACGAGATTGAAGTTTTCTGCAAAACCACAAGATGTGCATGCAAATGGTGCTTTTCGCAGAACGCGCACGTGGATTTCTACCAAACAACGTGCTAAGCATGCCGATGCTGCTCTTTTTAGCACCCGCGCACGGATTCGTGCGAAAACGCGTTTTAAGCATGCACATGCATCTTTTGGTAGACGAGATTGAAGTTTTCTGCAAAACCACAAGATGTGCATGCAAATGGTGCTTTTCGCAGAACGCGCACGTGGATTTCTACCAAACAACGTGCTAAGCATGCCGATGCTGCTCTTTTTAGCACCCGCGCACGGATTCGTGCGAAAACGCGTTTTAAGCATGCACATGCATTTTTTGGTAGACGCGGATGAAGTTTTCTGCAAAACCACAAGATGTGCATGCAAATGGTGTTTTTGGCAGAACGCGCACGTGGATTTCTACCAAACGACGTGCTAAGCATGCCGATGCTGCTCTTTTTAGCACCCGCGCACGGATTCGTGCGAAAACGCGTTTTAAGCATGCACATGCATCTTTTGGTAGACGCGGATGAAGTTTTCTGCAAAACCACAAGATGTGCATGCAAATGGTGCTCTTGGCAGAACGCGCACGTGGATGTCTACCAAACGACGTGCTAAGCATGCCGATGCTGCTCTTTTTAGCACCCGCGCACGGATTTGTGCGAAAACGCGTTTTAAGCATGCACATGCATCTTTTGGTAGACGAGATTGAAGTTTTCTGCAAAACCACAAGATGTGCATGCAAATGGTGCTTTTCGCAGAACGCGCACGTGGATTTCTACCAAACAACGTGCTAAGCATGCCGATGCTGCTCTTTTTAGCACCCGCGCACGGATTCGTGCGAAAACGCGTTTTAAGCATGCACATGCATCTTTTGGTAGACGAGATTGAAGTTTTCTGCAAAACCACAAGATGTGCATGCAAATGGTGCTTTTCGCAGAACGCGCACGTGGATTTCTACCAAACAACGTGCTAAGCATGCCGATGCTGCTCTTTTTAGCACCCGCGCACGGATTCGTGCGAAAACGCGTTTTAAACATGCACATGCATCTTTTGGTAGACGAGATTGAAGTTTTCTGCAAAAGCACAAGATGTGCATGCAAATGGAGTTTTTACAGAACGCGCACGTGGATTTCTACCAAACAACGTGCTCAGCATGCCGATGCTGCTCTTTTTAGCACCCGCGCACGGATTCGTGCGAAAACGCGTTTTAAGCATGCACATGCATCTTTTGGTAGACGAGATTGAAGTTTTCTGCAAAACCACAAGATGTGCATGCAAATGGTGCTTTTCGCAGAACGCGCACGTGGATTTCTACCAAACAACGTGCTAAGCATGCCGATGCTGCTCTTTTCAGCACCCGCGCACGGATTCGTGCGAAAACGCGTTTTAAGCATGCACATGCATGTTTTGGTAGACGAGATTGAAGTTTTCTGCAAAACCACAAGATGTGCATGCAAATGGTGCTTTTCGCAGAACGCGCACGTGGATTTCTACCAAACAACGTGCTAAGCATGCCGATGCTGCTCTTTTTAGCACCCGCGCACGGATTCGTGCGAAAACGCGTTTTAAGCATGCACATGCATCTTTTGGTAGACGAGATTGAAGTTTTCTGCAAAACCACAAGATGTGCATGCAAATGGTGCTTTTCGCAGAACGCGCACGTGGATTTCTACCAAACAACGTGCTAAGCATGCCGATGCTGCTCTTTTTAGCACCCGCGAGCGGATTCGTGCGAAAACGCGTTTTAAGCATGCACATGCATCTTTTGGTAGACGAGATTGAAGTTTTCTGCAAAACCACAAGATGTGCATGCAAATGGTGCTTTTCGCAGAACGCGCACGTGGATTTCTACCAAACAACGTGCTAAGCATGCCGATGCTGCTCTTTTTAGCACCCGCGCACGGATTTGTGCGAAAACGCGTTTTAAGCATGCACATGCATCTTTTGGCAGACGCGGATGAAGTTTTCTGCAAAACCACAAGATGTGCATGCAAATGGTGCTTTTCGCAGAACGCGCACGTGGATTTCTACCAAACAGCGTGCTAAGCATGCCGATGCTGCTCTTTTTAGCACCCGCGCACGGATTCGTGCGAAAACGCGTTTTAAGCATGCACATGCATCTTTTGGTAGACGAGATTGAAGTTTTCTGCAAAACCACAAGATGTGCATGCAAATGGTGCTTTTCGCAGAACGCGCACGTGGATTTCTACCAAACAACGTGCTAAGCATGCCGATGCTGCTCTTTTTAGCACCCGCGCACGGATTCGTGCGAAAACGCGTTTTAAGCATGCACATGCATCTTTTGGTAGACGAGATTGAAGTTTTCTGCAAAACCACAAGATGTGCATGCAAATGGTGCTTTTCGCAGAACGCGCACGTGGATTTCTACCAAACAACGTGCTAAGCATGCCGATGCTGCTCTTTTTAGCACCCGCGCACGGATTCGTGCGAAAACGCGTTTTAAGCATGCACATGCATCTTTTGGTAGACGAGATTGAAGTTTTCTGCAAAACCACAAGATGCGCATGCAAATGGTGCTTTTCGCAGAACGCGCACGTGGATTTCTACCAAACAACGTGCTAAGCATGCCGATGCTGCTCTTTTTAGCACCCGCGAGCGGATTCGTGCGAAAACGCGTTTTAAGCATGCACATGTATCTTTTGGTAGACGAGATTGAAGTTTTCTGCAAAACCACAAGATGTGCATGCAAATGGTGCTTTTCGCAGAACGCGCACGTGGATTTCTACCAAACAACGTGCTAAGCATGCCGATGCTGCTCTTTTTAGCACCCGCGCACGGATTTGTGCTAAAACGCGTTTTAAGCATGCACATGCATCTTTTGGTAGACGCGGATGAAGTTTTCTGCAAAACCACAAGATGTGCATGCAAATGGTGCTTTTCGCAGAACGCGCACGTGGATTTCTACCAAACAACGTGCTAAGCATGCCGATGCTGCTCTTTTTAGCACCCGCGCACGGATTCGTGCGAAAACGCGTTTTAAGCATGCACATGCATCTTTTGGTAGACGAGATTGAAGTTTTCTGCAAAACCACAAGATGTGCATGCAAATGGTGCTTTTCGCAGAACGCGCACGTGGATTTCTACCAAACAACGTGCTAAGCATGCCGATGCTGCTCTTTTTAGCACCCGCGCACGGATTCGTGCGAAAACGCGTTTTAAGCATGCACATGCATCTTTTGGTAGACGAGATTGAAGTTTTCTGCAAAACCACAAGATGTGCATGCAAATGGTGCTTTTCACAGAACGCGCACGTGGATTTCTACCAAACAACGTGCTAAGCATGCCGATGCTGCTCTTTTTAGCACCCGCGCACGGATTCGTGCGAAAACGCGTTTTAAGCATGCACATGCATCTTTTGGTAGACGAGATTGAAGTTTTCTGCAAAACCACAAGATGTGCATGCAAATGGTGCTTTTCGCAGAACGCGCACGTGGATTTCTACCAAACAACGTGCTAAGCATGCCGATGCTGCTCTTTTTAGCACCCGCGCACGGATTCGTGCGAAAACGCGTTTTAAGCATGCACATGCATCTTTTGGTAGACGAGATTGAAGTTTTCTGCAAAACCACAAGATGCGCATGCAAATGGTGCTTTTCGCAGAACGCGCACGTGGATTTCTACGAAACAACGTGCTAAGCATGCCGATGCTGCTCTTTTTAGCACCCGCGAGCGGATTCGTGCGAAAACGCGTTTTAAGCATGCACATGTATCTTTTGGTAGACGAGATTGAAGTTTTCTGCAAAACCACAAGATGTGCATGCAAATGGTGCTTTTCGCAGAACGCGCACGTGGATTTCTACCAAACAACGTGCTAAGCATGCCGATGCTGCTCTTTTTAGCACCCGCGCACGGATTTGTGCTAAAACGCGTTTTAAGCATGCACATGCATCTTTTGGTAGACGCGGATGAAGTTTTCTGCAAAACCACAAGATGTGCATGCAAATGGTGCTTTTCGCAGAACGCGCACGTGGATTTCTACCAAACAACGTGCTAAGCATGCCGATGCTGCTCTTTTTAGCACCCGCGCACGGATTCGTGCGAAAACGCGTTTTAAGCATGCACATGCATCTTTTGGTAGACGAGATTGAAGTTTTCTGCAAAACCACAAGATGTGCATGCAAATGGTGCTTTTCGCAGAACGCGCACGTGGATTTCTACCAAACAACGTGCTAAGCATGCCGATGCTGCTCTTTTTAGCACCCGCGCACGGATTCGTGCGAAAACGCGTTTTAAGCATGCACATGCATCTTTTGGTAGACGAGATTGAAGTTTTCTGCAAAACCACAAGATGTGCATGCAAATGGTGCTTTTCACAGAACGCGCACGTGGATTTCTACCAAACAACGTGCTAAGCATGCCGATGCTGCTCTTTTTAGCACCCGCGCACGGATTCGTGCGAAAACGCGTTTTAAGCATGCACATGCATCTTTTGGTAGACGAGATTGAAGTTTTCTGCAAAACCACAAGATGTGCATGCAAATGGTGCTTTTCGCAGAACGCGCACGTGGATTTCTACCAAACAACGTGCTAAGCATGCCGATGCTGCTCTTTTTAGCACCCGCGCACGGATTCGTGCGAAAACGCGTTTTAAGCATGCACATGCATCTTTTGGTAGACGCGGATGAAGTTTTCTGCAAAACCACAAGATGTGCATGCAAATGGTGCTTTTGGCAGAACGCGCACGTGGATTTCTACCAAACGACGTGCTAAGCATGCCGATGCTGCTCTTTTTAGCACCCGCGCACGGATTCGTGCGAAAACGCGTTTTAAGCATGCACATGCATCTTTTGGTAGACGCGGATGAAGTTTTCTGCAAAACCACAAGATGTGCATGCAAATGGTGCTCTTGGCAGAACGCGCACGTGGATTTCTACCAAACGACGTGCTAAGCATGCCGATGCTGCTCTTTTTAGCACCCGCGCACGGATTTGTGCGAAAACGCGTTTTAAGCATGCACATGCATCTTTTGGTAGACGAGATTGAAGTTTTCTGCAAAACCACAAGATGTGCATGCAAATGGTGCTTTTCGCAGAACGCGCACGTGGATTTCTACCAAACAACGTGCTAAGCATGCCGATGCTGCTCTTTTTAGCACCCGCGCACGGATTCGTGCGAAAACGCGTTTTAAGCATGCACATGCATCTTTTGGTAGACGAGATTGAAGTTTTCTGCAAAACCACAAGATGTGCATGCAAATGGTGCTTTTCGCAGAACGCGCACGTGGATTTCTACCAAACAACGTGCTAAGCATGCCGATGCTGCTCTTTTTAGCACCCGCGCACGGATTCGTGCGAAAACGCGTTTTAAGCATGCACATGCATCTTTTGGTAGACGAGATTGAAGTTTTCTGCAAAACCACAAGATGTGCATGCAAATGGTGCTTTTCGCAGAACGCGCACGTGGATTTCTACCAAACAACGTGCTAAGCATGCCGATGCTGCTCTTTTTAGCACCCGCGCACGGATTCGTGCGAAAACGCGTTTTAAGCATGCACATGCATCTTTTGGTAGACGAGATTGAAGTTTTCTGCAAAACCACAAGATGTGCATGCAAATGGTGGTTTTCGCAGAACGCGCACGTGGATTTCTACCAAACAACGTGCTAAGCATGCCGATGCTGCTCTTTTTAGCACCCGCGCACGGATTCGTGCGAAAACGCGTTTTAAGCATGCACATGCATCTTTTGGTAGACGCGGATGAAGTTTTCTTCAAAACCACAAGATGTGCATGCAAATGGTGCTTTTCGCAGAACGCGCACGTGGATTTCTACCAAACGAGGTGCTAAGCATGCCGATGCTGCTCTTTTTAGCACCCGCGCACGGATTTGTGCGAAAACGCGTTTTAAGCATGCACATGCATCTTTTGGTAGACGAGATTGAAGTTTTCTGCAAAACCACAACATGTGCATGCAAATGGTGCTTTTCGCAGAACGCGCACGTGGATTTCTACCAAACAACGTGCTAAGCATGCCGATGCTGCTCTTTTTAGCACCCGCGCACGGATTCGTGCGAAAACGCGTTTTAAGCATGCACATGCATCTTTTGGTAGACGCGGATGAAGTTTTCTGCAAAACCACAAGATGTGCATGCAAATGGTGCTTTTGGCAGAACGCGCACGTGGATTTCTACCAAACAACGTGCTAAGCATGCCGATGCTGCTCTTTTTAGCACCCGCGCACGGATTCGTGCGAAAACGCGTTTTAAGCATGCACATGCATCTTTTGGTAGACGAGATTGAAGTTTTCTGCAAAACCACAAGATGTGCATGCAAATGGTGCTTTTCGCAGAACGCGCACGTGGATTTCTACCAAACAACGTGCTAAGCATGCCGATGCTGCTCTTTTTAGCACCCGCGCACGGATTCGTGCGAAAACGCGTTTTAAGCATGCACATGCATCTTTTGGTAGACGAGATTGAAGTTTTCTGCAAAACCACAAGATGTGCATGCAAATGGTGCTTTTGGCAGAACGCGCACGTGGATTTCTACCAAACGACGTGCTAAGCATGCCGATGCTGCTCTTTTTAGCACCCGCGCACGGAATCGCGCGAAAACGCGTTTTAAGCATGCACATGCATCTTTTGGTAGACGCGGATGAAGTTTTCTGCAAAACCACAAGATGTGCATGCAAATGGTGCTTTTCGCAGAACGCGCACGTGGATTTCTACCAAACGAGGTGCTAAGCATGCCGATGCTGCTCTTTTTAGCACCCGCGCACGGATTTGTGCGAAAACGCGTTTTAAGCATGCACATGCATCTTTTGGTAGACGAGATTGAAGTTTTCTGCAAAACCACAAGGTGTGCATGCAAATGGTGGTTTTCGCAGAACGCGCACGTGAATTTCTACCAAACAACGTGCTAAGCATGCCGATGCTGCTCTTTTTAGCACCCGCGCACGGATTCGTGCGAAAACGCGTTTTAAGCATGCACATGCATCTTTTGGTAGACGCGGATGAAGTTTTCTGCAAAACCACAAGATGTGCATGCAAATGGTGCTTTTGGCAGAACGCGCACGTGGATTTCTACCAAACGACGTGCTAAGCATGCCGATGCTGCTCTTTTTAGCACCCGCGCACGGATTCGTGCGAAAACGCGTTTTAAGCATGCGCATGCATCTTTTGGTAGACGCGGATGAAGTTTTCTGCAAAACCACAATATGTGCATGCAAATGGTGCTCTTGGCAGAACGCGCACGTGGATTTCTACCAAACGACGTGCTAAGCATGCCGATGCTGCTCTTTTTAGCACCCGCGCACGGATTTGTGCGAAAACGCGTTTTAAGCATGCACATGCATCTTTTGGTAGACGAGATTGAAGTTTTCTGCAAAACCACAAGATGTGCATGCAAATGGTGCTTTTCGCAGAACGCGCACGTGGATTTCTACCAAACAACGTGCTAAGCATGCCGATGCTGCTCTTTTTAGCACCCGCGCACGGATTCGTGCGAAAACGCGTTTTAAGCATGCACATGCATCTTTTGGTAGACGAGATTGAAGTTTTCTGCAAAACCACAAGATGTGCATGCAAATGGTGCTTTTCGCTGAACGCGCACGTGGATTTCTACCAAACAACGTGCTAAGCATGCCGATGCTGCTCTTTTTAGCACCCGCGCACGGATTCGTGCGAAAACGCGTTTTAAGCATGCACATGCATCTTTTGGTAGACGAGATTGAAGTTTTCTGCAAAACCACAAGATGTGCATGCAAATGGTGCTTTTGGCAGAACGCGCACGTGGATTTCTACCAAACGACGTGCTAAGCATGCCGATGCTGCTCTTTTTAGCACCCGCGCACGGATTCGCGCGAAAACGCGTTTTAAGCATGCACATGCATCTTTTGGTAGACGCGGATGAAGTTTTCTGCAAAACCACAAGATGTGCATGCAAATGGTGCTTTTCGCAGAACGCGCACGTGGATTTCTACCAAACGAGGTGCTAAGCATGCCGATGCTGCTCTTTTTAGCACCCGCGCACGGATTTGTGCGAAAACGCGTTTTAAGCATGCACATGCATCTTTTGGTAGACGAGATTGAAGTTTTCTGCAAAACCACAAGATGTGCATGCAAATGGTGGTTTTCGCAGAACGCGCACGTGGATTTCTACCAAACAACGTGCTAAGCATGCCGATGCTGCTCTTTTTAGCACCCGCGCACGGATTCGTGCGAAAACGCGTTTTAAGCATGCACATGCATCTTTTGGTAGACGCGGATGAAGTTTTCTGCAAAACCACAAGATGTGCATGCAAATGGTGCTTTTGGCAGAACGCGCACGTGGATTTCTACCAAACGACGTGCTAAGCATACCGATGCTGCTCTTTTTAGCACCCGCGCACGGATTCGTGCGAAAACGCGTTTTAAGCATGCACATGCATCTTTTGGTAGACGAGATTGAAGTTTTCTGCAAAAGCACAAGATGTGCATGCAAATGGTGCTTTTCGCAGAACGCGCACGTGGATTTCTACCAAACAACGTGCTCAGCATGCCGATGCTGCTCTTTTTAGCACCCGCGCACACATTCGTGCGAAAACGCGTTTTAAGCAAGCACATGCATCTTTTGGTAGACGAGATTGAAGTTTTCTGCAAAACCACAAGATGTGCATGCAAATGGTGCTTTTCGCAGAACGCGCACGTGGATTTCTACCAAACGACGTGCTAAGCATGCCGATGCTGCTCTTTTTAGCACCCGGGGCACGGATTTGTGCGAAAACGCGTTTTAAGCATGCACATGCATCTTTTGGTAGACGAGATTGAAGTTTTCTGCAAAACCACAAGATGTGCATGCAAATGGTGCTTTTCGCAGAACGCGCACGTGGATTTCTACCAAACAACGTGCTAAGCATGCCTATGCTGCTCTTTTTAGCACCCGCGCACGGATTCGTGCGAAAACGCGTTTTAAGCATGCACATGCATCTTTTGGTAGACGAGATTGAAGTTTTCTGCAAAACCACAAAATGTGCATGCAAATGGTGCTTTTCGCAGAACGCGCACGTGGATTTCTACCAAACAACGTGCTAAGCATGCCGATGCTGCTCTTTTTAGCACCCGCGCACGGATTCGTGCGAAAACGCGTTTTAAGCATGCACATGCATCTTTTGGTAGACGAGATTGAAGTTTTCTGCAAAACCACAAGATGTGCATGCAAATGGTGCTTTTCGCAGAACGCGCACGTGGATTTCTACCAAACAACGTTCTAAGCATGCCGATGCTGCTCTTTTTAGCACCCGCGCACGGATTCGTGCGAAAACGCGTTTTAAGCATGCACATGCATCTTTTGGTAGACGAGATTGAAGTTTTCTGCAAAACCACAAGATGTGCATGCAAATGGTGCTTTTGGCAGAACGCGCACGTGGATTTCTACCAAACGACGTGCTAAGCATGCCGATGCTGCTCTTTTTAGCACCCGCGCACGGATTCGCGCGAAAACGCGTTTTAAGCATGCACATGCATCTTTTGGTAGACGCGGATGAAGTTTTCTGCAAAACCACAAGATGTGCATGCAAATGGTGCTTTTCGCAGAACGCGCACGTGGATTTCTACCAAACGAGGTGCTAAGCATGCCGATGCTGCTCTTTTTAGCACCCGCGCACGGATTTGTGCGAAAACGCGTTTTAAGCATGCACATGCATCTTTTGGTAGACGCGGATGAAGTTTTCTGCAAAACCACAAGATGTGCATGCAAATGGTGCTTTTGGCAGAACGCGCACGTGGATTTCTACCAAACGACGTGCTAAGCATGCCGATGCTGTTCTTTTTAGCACCCGCGCACGGATTCGTGCGAAAACGCGTTTTAAGCATGCACATGCATCTTTTGGTAGACGCGGATGAAGTTTTCTGCAAAACCACAAGATGTGCGTGCAAATGGTGCTCTTGGCAGAACGCGCACGTGGATTTCTACCAAACGACGTGCTAAGCATGCCGATGCTGCTCTTTTTAGCACCCGCGCACGGATTTGTGCGAAAACGCGTTTTAAGCATGCACATGCATCTTTTGGTAGACGAGATTGAAGTTTTCTGCAAAACCACAAGATGTGCATGCAAATGGTGCTTTTCGCAGAACGCGCACGTGGATTTCTACCAAACGACGTGCTAAGCATGCCGATGCTGCTCGTTTTAGCACCCGCGCACGGATTCGCGCGAAAACGCGTTTTAAGCATGCACATGCATCTTTTGGTAGACGCGGATGAAGTTTTCTGCAAAACCACAAGATGTGCATGCAAATGGTGCTTTTCGCAGAACGCGCACGTGGATTTCTACCAAACGAGGTGCTAAGCATGCCGATGCTGCTCTTTTTAGCACCCGCGCACGGATTTGTGCGAAAACGCGTTTTAAGCATGCACATGCATCTTTTGGTAGACGAGATTGAAGTTTTCTGCAAAACCACAAGATGTGCATGCAAATGGTGCTTTTCGCAGAACGCGCACGTGGATTTCTACCAAACAACGTGCTAAGCATGCCGATGCTGCTCTTTTTAGCACCCGCGCACGGATTCGTGCGAAAACGCGTTTTAAGCATGCACATGCATCTTTTGGTAGACGCGGATGAAGTTTTCTGCAAAACCACAAGATGTGCATGCAAATGGTGCTTTTGGCAGAACGCGCACGTGGATTTCTACCAAACGACGTGCTAAGCATGCCGATGCTGCTCTTTTTAGCACCCGCGCACGGATTCGTGCGAAAACGCGTTTTAAGCATGCGCATGCATCTTTTGGTAGACGCGGATGAAGTTTTCTGCAAAACCACAAGATGTGCATGCAAATGGTGCTCTTGGCAGAACGCGCACGTGGATTTCTACCAAACGACGTGCTAAGCATGCCGATGCTGCTCTTTTTAGCACCCGCGCACGGATTTGTGCGAAAACGCGTTTTAAGCATGCACATGCATCTTTTGGTAGACGAGATTGAAGTTTTCTGCAAAACCACAAGATGTGCATGCAAATGGTGCTTTTGGCAGAACGCGCACGTGGATTTCTACCAAACGACGTGCTAAGCATGCCGATGCTGCTCTTTTTAGCACCCGCGCACGGATTTGTGCGAAAACGCGTTTTAAGCATGCACATGCATGTTTTGGTAGACGAGATTGAAGTTTTCTGCAAAAGCACAAGATGTGCATGCAAATGGTGCTTTTCGCAGAACGCGCACGTGGATTTCTACCAAACAACGTGCTCAGCATGCCGATGCTGCTCTTTTTAGCACCCGCGCACGCATTCGTGCGAAAACGCGTTTTAAGCATGCACATGCATCTTTTGGTAGACGAGATTGAAGTTTTCTGCAAAACCACAAGATGTGCATGCAAATGGTGCTTTTGGCAGAACGCGCACGTGGACTTCTACCAAACGACGTGCTAAGCATGCCGATGCTGCTCTTTTTAGCACCCGCGCACGGATTCGCGCGAAAACGCGTTTTAAGCATGCACATGCATCTTTTGGTAGACGAGATTGAAGTTTTCTGCAAAACCACAAGATGTGCATGCAAATGGTGCTTTTCGCAGAACGCGCACGTGGATTTCTACCAAACAACGTGCTAAGCATGCCGATGCTGCTCTTTTTAGCACCCGCGCACGGATTCGTGCGAAAACGCGTTTTAAGCATGCACATGCATCTTTTGGTAGACGAGATTGAAGTTTTCTGCAAAACCACAAGATGTGCATGCAAATGGTGCTTTTCGCAGAACGCGCACGTGGATTTCTACCAAACAACGTGCTAAGCATGCCGATGCTGCTCTTTTTAGCACCCGCGCACGGATTTGTGCGAAAACGCGTTTTAAGCATGCACATGCATCTTTTGGTAGACGAGATTGAAGTTTTCTGCAAAACCACAAGATGTGCATGCAAATGGTGCTTTTCGCAGAACGCGCACGTGGATTTCTACCAAACAACGTGCTAAGCATGCCGATGCTGCTCTTTTTAGCACCCGCGCACGGATTCGTGCGAAAACGCGTTTTAAGCATGCACATGCATCTTTTGGTAGACGCGGATGAAGTTTTCTGCAAAACCACAAGATGTGCATGCAAATGGTGCTTTTGGCAGAACGCGCACGTGGATTTCTACCAAACGACGTGCTAAGCATGCCGATGCTGCTCTTTTTAGCACCCGCGCACGGATTCGTGCGAAAACGCGTTTTAAGCATGCGCATGCATCTTTTGGTAGACGCGGATGAAGTTTTCTGCAAAACCACAAGATGTGCATGCAAACGGTGCTCTTGGCAGAACGCGCACGTGGATTTCTACCAAACGACGTGCTAAGCATGCCGATGCTGCTCTTTTTAGCACCCGCGCACGGATTTGTGCGAAAACGCGTTTTAAGCATGCACATGCATCTTTTGGTAGACGAGATTGAAGTTTTCTGCAAAACCACAAGATGTGCATGCAAATGGTGCTTTTGGCAGAACGCGCACGTGGATTTCTACCAAACGACGTGCTAAGCATGCCGATGCTGCTCTTTTTAGCACCCGCGCACGGATTCGTGCGAAAACGCGTTTTAAGCATGCACATGCATCTTTTGGTAGACGAGATTGAAGTTTTCTGCAAAACCACAAGATGTGCATGCAAATGGTGCTTTTCGCAGAACGCGCACGTGGATTTCTACCAAACAACGTGCTAAGCATGCCGATGCTGCTCTTTTTAGCACCCGCGCACGGATTTGTGCGAAAACGCGTTTTAAGCATGCACATGCATCTTTTGGTAGACGAGATTGAAGTTTTCTGCAAAACCACAAGATGTGCATGCAAATGGTGCTTTTCGCAGAACGCGCACGTGGATTTCTACCAAACAACGTGCTAAGCATGCCGATGCTGCTCTTTTTAGCACCCGCGCAAGGATTCGTGCGAAAACGCGTTTTAAGCATGCACATGCATCTTTTGGTAGACGCGGATGAAGTTTTCTGCAAAACCACAAGATGTGCATGCAAATGGTGCTTTTGGCAGAACGCGCACGTGGATTTCTACCAAACGACGTGCTAAGCACGCCGATGCTGCTCTTTTTAGCACCCGCGCACGGATTCGTGCGAAAACGCGTTTTAAGCATGCGCATGCATCTTTTGGTAGACGCGGATGAAGTTTTCTGCAAAACCACAAGATGTGCATGCAAATGGTGCTCTTGGCAGAACGCGCACGTGGATTTCTACCAAACGACGTGCTAAGCATGCCGATGCTGCTCTTTTTAGCACCCGCGCACGGATTTGTGCGAAAACGCGTTTTAAGCATGCACATGCATCTTTTGGTAGACGAGATTGAAGTTTTCTGCAAAACCACAAGATGTGCATGCAAATGGTGCTTTTGGCAGAACGCGCACGTGGATTTCTACCAAACGACGTGCTAAGCATGCCGATGCTGCTCTTTTTAGCACCCGCGCACGGATTTGTGCGAAAACGCGTTTTAAGCATGCACATGCATCTTTTGGTAGACGAGATTGAAGTTTTCTGCAAAAGCACAAGATGTGCATGCAAATGGTGCTTTTCGCAGAACGCGCACGTGGATTTCTACCAAACAACGTGCTCAGCATGCCGATGCTGCTCTTTTTAGCACCCGCGCACGCATTCGTGCGAAAACGCGTTTTAAGCATGCACATGCATCTTTTGGTAGACGAGATTGAAGTTTTCTGCAAAACCACAAGATGTGCATGCAAATGGTGCTTTTGGCAGAACGCGCACGTGGACTTCTACCAAACGACGTGCTAAGCATGCCGATGCTGCTCTTTTTAGCACCCGCGCACGGATTCGCGCGAAAACGCGTTTTAAGCATGCACATGCATCTTTTGGTAGACGAGATTGAAGTTTTCTGCAAAACCACAAGATGTGCATGCAAATGGTGCTTTTCGCAGAACGCGCACGTGGATTTCTACCAAACAACGTGCTAAGCATGCCGATGCTGCTCTTTTTAGCACCCGCGCACGGATTCGTGCGAAAACGCGTTTTAAGCATGCACATGCATCTTTTGGTAGACGAGATTGAAGTTTTCTGCAAAACCACAAGATGTGCATGCAAATGGTGCTTTTCGCAGAACGCGCACGTGGATTTCTACCAAACAACGTGCTAAGCATGCCGATGCTGCTCTTTTTAGCACCCGCGCACGGATTCGTGCGAAAACGCGTTTTAAGCATGCACATGCATCTTTTGGTAGACGCGGATGAAGTTTTCTGCAAAACCACAAGATGTGCATGCAAATGGTGCTTTTGGCAGAACGCGCACGTGGATTTCTACCAAACGACGTGCTAAGCATGCCGATGCTGTTCTTTTTAGCACCCGCGCACGGATTCGTGCGAAAACGCGTTTTAAGCATGCACATGCATCTTTTGGTAGACGCGGATGAAGTTTTCTGCAAAACCACAAGATGTGCGTGCAAATGGTGCTCTTGGCAGAACGCGCACGTGGATTTCTACCAAACGACGTGCTAAGCATGCCGATGCTGCTCTTTTTAGCACCCGCGCACGGATTTGTGCGAAAACGCGTTTTAAGCATGCACATGCATCTTTTGGTAGACGAGATTGAAGTTTTCTGCAAAACCACAAGATGTGCATGCAAATGGTGCTTTTCGCAGAACGCGCACGTGGATTTCTACCAAACGACGTGCTAAGCATGCCGATGCTGCTCTTTTTAGCACCCGCGCACGGATTCGCGCGAAAACGCGTTTTAAGCATGCACATGCATCTTTTGGTAGACGAGATTGAAGTTTTCTGCAAAAGCACAAGATGTGCATGCAAATGGTGCTTTTCGCAGAACGCGCACGTGGATTTCTACCAAACAACGTGCTCAGCATGCCGATGCTGCTCTTTTTAGCACCCGCGCACGCATTCGTGCGAAAACGCGTTTTAAGCATGCACATGCATCTTTTGGTAGACGAGATTGAAGTTTTCTGCAAAACCACAAGATGTGCATGCAAATGGTGCTTTTGGCAGAACGCGCACGTGGACTTCTACCAAACGACGTGCTAAGCATGCCGATGCTGCTCTTTTTAGCACCCGCGCACGGATTCGCGCGAAAACGCGTTTTAAGCATGCACATGCATCTTTTGGTAGACGAGATTGAAGTTTTCTTCAAAACCACAAGATGTGCATGCAAATGGTGCTTTTCGCAGAACGCGCACGTGGATTTCTACCAAACAACGTGCTAAGCATGCCGATGCTGCTCTTTTTAGCACCCGCGCACGGATTCGTGCGAAAACGCGTTTTAAGCATGCACATGCATGTTTTGGTAGACGAGATTGAAGTTTTCTGCAAAACCACAAGATGTGCATGCAAATGGTGCTTTTCGCAGAACGCGCACGTGGATTTCTACCAAACAACGTGCTAAGCATGCCGATGCTGCTCTTTTTAGCACCCGCGCACGGATTCGTGCGAAAACGCGTTTTAAGCATGCACATGCATCTTTTGGTAGACGCGGATGAAGTTTTCTGCAAAACCACAAGATGTGCATGCAAATGGTGCTTTTGGCAGAACGCGCACGTGGATTTCTACCAAACGACGTGCTAAGCATGCCGATGCTGTTCTTTTTAGCACCCGCGCACGGATTCGTGCGGAAAACGCGTTTTAAGCATGCACATGCATCTTTTGGTAGACGCGGATGAAGTTTTCTGCAAAACCACAAGATGTGCGTGCAAATGGTGCTCTTGGCAGAACGCGCACGTGGATTTCTACCAAACGACGTGCTAAGCATGCCGATGCTGCTCTTTTTAGCACCCGCGCACGGATTTGTGCGAAAACGCGTTTTAAGCATGCACATGCATCTTTTGGTAGACGAGATTGAAGTTTTCTGCAAAACCACAAGATGTGCATGCAAATGGTGCTTTTCGCAGAACGCGCACGTGGATTTCTACCAAACGACGTGCTAAGCATGCCGATGCTGCTCTTTTTAGCACCCGCGCACGGATTCGCGCGAAAACGCGTTTTAAGCATGCACATGCATCTTTTGGTAGACGCGGATGAAGTTTTCTGCAAAACCACAAGATGTGCATGCAAATGGTGCTTTTCGCAGAACGCGCACGTGGATTTCTACCAAACGAGGTGCTAAGCATGCCGATGCTGCTCTTTTTAGCACCCGCGCACGGATTTGTGCGAAAACGCGTTTTAAGCATGCACATGCATCTTTTGGTAGACGAGATTGAAGTTTTCTGCAAAACCACAAGATGTGCATGCAAATGGTGCTTTTCGCAGAACGCGCACGTGGATTTCTACCAAACAACGTGCTAAGCATGCCGATGCTGCTCTTTTTAGCACCCGCGCACGGATTCGTGCGAAAACGCGTTTTAAGCATGCACATGCATCTTTTGGTAGACGCGGATGAAGTTTTCTGCAAAACCACAAGATGTGCATGCAAATGGTGCTTTTGGCAAAACGCGCACGTGGATTTCTACCAAACGACGTGCTAAGCATGCCGATGCTGCTCTTTTTAGCACCCGCGCACGGATTCGTGCGAAAAACGCGTTTTAAGCATGCACATGCATCTTTTGGTAGACGAGATTGAAGTTTTCTGCAAAACCACAAGATGTGCATGCAAATGGTGCTTTTGGCAGAACGCGCACGTGGATTTCTACCAAACGACGTGCTAAGCATGCCGATGCTGCTCTTTTTAGCACCCGCGCACGGATTCGCGCGAAAACGCGTTTTAAGCATGCACATGCATCTTTTGGTAGACGAGATTGAAGTTTTCTGCAAAACCACAAGATGTGCATGCAAATGGTGCTTTTCGCAGAACGCGCACGTGGATTTCTACCAAACAACGTGCTAAGCATGCCGATGCTGCTCTTTTTAGCACCCGCGCATGGATTCGTGCGAAAACGCGTTTTAAGCATGCACATGCATCTTTTGGTAGACGAGATTGAAGTTTTCTGCAAAACCACAAGATGTGCATGCAAATGGTGCTTTTCGCAGAACGCGCACGTGGATTTCTACCAAACAACGTGCTAAGCATGCCGATGCTGCTCTTTTTAGCACCCGCGCACGGATTCGTGCGAAAACGCGTTTTAAGCATGCACATGCATCTTTTGGTAGACGCGGATGAAGTTTTCTGCAAAACCACAAGATGTGCATGCAAATGGTGCTTTTGGCAGAACGCGCACGTGGATTTCTACCAAACGACGTGCTAAGCATGCCGATGCTGTTCTTTTTAGCACCCGCGCACGGATTCGTGCGAAAACGCGTTTTAAGCATGCACATGCATCTTTTGGTAGACGCGGATGAAGTTTTCTGCAAAACCACAAGATGTGCGTGCAAATGGTGCTCTTGGCAGAACGCGCACGTGGATTTCTACCAAACGACGTGCTAAGCATGCCGATGCTGCTCTTTTTAGCACCCGCGCACGGATTTGTGCGAAAACGCGTTTTAAGCATGCACATGCATCTTTTGGTAGACGAGATTGAAGTTTTCTGCAAAACCACAAGATGTGCATGCAAATGGTGCTTTTCGCAGAACGCGCACGTGGATTTCTACCAAACGACGTGCTAAGTATGCCGATGCTGCTCTTTTTAGCACCGCGCACGGATTCGCGCGAAAACGCGTTTTAAGCATGCACATGCATCTTTTGGTAGACGCGGATGAAGTTTTCTGCAAAACCACAAGATGTGCATGCAAATGGTGCTTTTCGCAGAACGCGCACGTGGATTTCTACCAAACGACGTGCTAAGCATGCCGATGCTGCTCTTTTTAGCACCCGCGCACGGATTCGCGCGAAAACGCGTTTTAAGCATGCACATGCATCTTTTGGTAGACGCGGATGAAGTTTTCTGCAAAACCACAAGATGTGCATGCAAATGGTGCTTTTCGCAGAACGCGCACGTGGATTTCTACCAAACGAGGTGCTAAGCATGCCGATGCTGCTCTTTTTAGCACCCGCGCACGGATTTGTGCGAAAACGCGTTTTAAGCATGCACATGCATCTTTTGGTAGACGAGATTGAAGTTTTCTGCAAAACCACAAGATGTGCATGCAAATGGTGCTTTTCGCAGAACGCGCACGTGGATTTCTACCAAACAACGTGCTTAGCATGCCGATGCTGCTCTTTTTAGCACCCGCGCACGGATTCGTGCGAAAACGCGTTTTAAGCATGCACATGCATCTTTTGGTAGACGCGGATGAAGTTTTCTGCAAAACCACAAGATGTGCATGCAAATGGTGCTTTTGGCAGAACGCGCACGTGGATTTCTACCAAACGACGTGCTAAGCATGCCGATGCTGCTCTTTTTAGCACCCGCGCACGGATTCGTGCGAAAAACGCGTTTTAAGCATGCGCATGCATCTTTTGGTAGACGCGGATGAAGTTTTCTGCAAAACCACAAGATGTGCATGCAAATGGTGCTCTTGGCAGAACGCGCACGTGGATTTCTACCAAACGACGTGCTAAGCATGCCAATGCTGCTCTTTTTAGCACCCGCGCAAGGATTTGTGCGAAAACGCGTTTTAAGCATGCACATGCATCTTTTGGTAGACGAGATTGAAGTTTTCTGCAAAACCACAAGATGTGCATGCAAATGGTGCTTTTGGCAGAACGCGCACGTGGATTTCTACCAAACGACGTGCTAAGCATGCCGATGCTGCTCTTTTTTAGCACCCCGCGCACGGATTTGTGCGAAAACGCGTTTTAAGCATGCACATGCATCTTTTGGTAGACGAGATTGAAGTTTTCTGCAAAAGCACAAGATGTGCATGCAAATGGTGCTTTTCGCAGAACGCGCACGTGGATTTCTACCAAACAACGTGCTCAGCATGCCGATGCTGCTCTTTTTAGCACCCGCGCACGCATTCGTGCGAAAACGCGTTTTAAGCAAGCACATGCATCTTTTGGTAGACGAGATTGAAGTTTTCTGCAAAACCACAAGATGTGCATGCAAATGGTGCTTTTGGCAGAACGCGCACGTGGATTTCTACCAAACGACGTGCTAAGCATGCCGATGCTGCTCTTTTTAGCACCCGCGCACGGATTTGTGCGAAAACGCGTTTTAAGCATGCACATGCATCTTTTGGTAGACGAGATTGAAGTTTTCTGCAAAACCACAAGATGTGCATGCAAATGGTGCTTTTCGCAGAACGCGCACGTGGATTTCTACCAAACAACGTGCTAAGCATGCCGATGCTGCTCTTTTTAGCACCCGCGCACGGATTCGTGCGAAAACGCGTTTTAAGCATGCACATGCATCTTTTGGTAGACGAGATTGAAGTTTTCTGCAAAACCACAAAATGTGCATGCAAATGGTGCTTTTCGCAGAACGCGCACGTGGATTTCTACCAAACAACGTGCTAAGCATGCCGATGCTGCTCTTTTTAGCACCCGCGCACGGATTCGTGCGAAAACGCGTTTTAAGCATGCACATGCATCTTTTGGTAGACGAGATTGAAGTTTTCTGCAAAACCACAAGATGTGCATGCAAATGGTGCTTTTCGCAGAACGCGCACGTGGATTTCTACCAAACAACGTGCTAAGCATGCCGATGCTGCTCTTTTTAGCACCCGCGCACGGATTCGCGCGAAAACGCGTTTTAAGCATGCACATGCATCTTTTGGTAGACGCGGATGAAGTTTTCTGCAAAACCACAAGATGTGCATGCAAATGGTGCTTTTCGCAGAACGCGCACGTGGATTTCTACCAAACGAGGTGCTAAGCATGCCGATGCTGCTCTTTTTAGCACCCGCGCACGGATTTGTGCGAAAACGCGCTTTAAGCATGCACATGCATCTTTTGGTAGACGAGATTGAAGTTTTCTGCAAAACCACAAGATGTGCATGCAAATGGTGCTTTTCGCAGAACGCGCACGTGGATTTCTACCAAACAACGTGCTAAGCATGCCGATGCTGCTCTTTTTAGCACCCGCGCACGGATTCGTGCGAAAACGCGTTTTAAGCATGCACATGCATCTTTTGGTAGACACGGATGAAGTTTTCTGCAAAACCACAAGATGTGCATGCAAATGGTGCTTTTGGCAGAACGCGCACGTGGATTTCTACCAAACGACGTGCTAAGCATGCCGATGCTGCTCTTTTTAGCACCCGCGCACGGATTCGTGCGAAAACGCGTTTTAAGCATGCGCATGCATCTTTTGGTAGACGCGGATGAAGTTTTCTGCAAAACCACAAGATGTGCATGCAAATGGTGCTCTTGGCAGAACGCGCACGTGGATTTCTACCAAACGACGTGCTAAGCATGCCGATGCTGCTCTTTTTAGCACCCGCGCACGGATTTGTGCGAAAACGCGTTTTAAGCATGCACATGCATCTTTTGGTAGACGAGATTGAAGTTTTCTGCAAAACCACAAGATGTGCACGCAAATGGTGCTTTTGGCAGAACGCGCACGTGGATTTCTACCAAACGACGTGCTAAGCATGCCGATGCTGCTCTTTTTAGCACCCGCGCACGGATTTGTGCGAAAACGCGTTTTAAGCATGCACATGCATCTTTTGGTAGACGAGATTGAAGTTTTCTGCAAAAGCACAAGATGTGCATGCAAATGGTGCTTTTCGCAGAACGCGCACGTGGATTTCTACCAAACAACGTGCTCAGCATGCCGATGCTGCTCTTTTTAGCACCCGCGCACGCATTCGTGCGAAAACGCGTTTTAAGCAAGCACATGCATCTTTTGGTAGACGAGATTGAAGTTTTCTGCAAAACCACAAGATGTGCATGCAAATGGTGCTTTTGGCAGAACGCGCACGTGGATTTCTACCAAACGACGTGCTAAGCATGCCGATGCTGCTCTTTTTAGCACCCGCGCACGGATTTGTGCGAAAACGCGTTTTAAGCATGCACATGCATCTTTTGGTAGACGAGATTGAAGTTTTCTGCAAAACCACAAGATGTGCATGCAAATGGTGCTTTTCGCAGAACGCGCACGCGGATTTCTACCAAACAACGTGCTAAGCATGCCGATGCTGCTCTTTTTAGCACCCGCGCACGGATTCGTGCGAAAACGCGTTTTAAGCATGCACATGCATCTTTTGGTAGACGAGATTGAAGTTTTCTGCAAAACCACAATATGTGCATGCAAATGGTGCTTTTCGCAGAACGCGCACGTGGATTTCTACCAAACAACGTGCTAAGCATGCCGATGCTGCTCTTTTTAGCACCCGCGCACGGATTCGTGCGAAAAACGCGTTTCAAGCATGCACATGCATCTTTTGGTAGACGAGATTGAAGTTTTCTGCAAAACCACAAGATGTGCATGCAAATGGTGCTTTTCGCAGAACGCGCACGTGGATTTCTACCAAACAACGTGCTAAGCATGCCGATGCTGCTCTTTTTAGCACCCGCGCACGGATTCGTGCGAAAACGCGTTTTAAGCATGCACATGCATCTTTTGGTAGACGAGATTGAAGTTTTCTGCAAAACCACAAGATGTGCATGCAAATGGTGCTTTTGGCAGAACGCGCACGTGGATTTCTACCAAACGACGTGCTAAGCATGCCGATGCTGCTCTTTTTAGCACCCGCGCACGGATTCGCGCGAAAACGCGTTTTAAGCATGCACATGCATCTTTTGGTAGACGCGACTGAAGTTTTCTGCAAAACCACAAGATGTGCATGCAAATGGTGCTTTTCGCAGAACGCGCACGTGGATTTCTACCAAACGAGGTGCTAAGCATGCCGATGCTGCTCTTTTTAGCACCCGCGCACGGATTTGTGCGAAAACGCGTTTTAAGCATGCACATGCATCTTTTGGTAGACGAGATTGAAGTTTTCTGCAAAACCACAACATGTGCATGCAAATGGTGCTTTTCGCAGAACGCGCACGTGGATTTCTACCAAACAACGTGCTCAGCATGCCGATGCTGCTCTTTTTAGCACCCGCGCACGGATTCGTGCGAAAACGCGTTTTAAGCATGCACATGCATCTTTTGGTAGACGAGATTGAAGTTTTCTGCAAAACCACAAGATGTGCATGCAAATGGTGCTTTTGGCAGAACGCGCACGTGGATTTCTACCAAACGACGTGCTAAGCATGCCGATGCTGCTCTTTTTAGCACCCGCGCACGGATTCGCGCGAAAACGCGTTTTAAGCATGCACATGCATCTTTTGGTAGACGAGATTGAAGTTTTCTGCAAAACCACAAGATGTGCATGCAAATGGTGCTTTTCGCAGAACGCGCACGTGGATTTCTACCAAACAACGTGCTAAGCATGCCGATGCTGCTCTTTTTAGCACCCGCGCACGGATTCGTGCGAAAACGCGTTTTAAGCATGCACATGCATCTTTTGGTAGACGAGATTGAAGTTTTCTGCAAAACCACAAGATGTGCATGCAAATGGTGCTTTTCGCAGAACGCGCACGTGGATTTCTACCAAACAACGTGCTAAGCATGCCGATGCTGCTCTTTTTAGCACCCGCGCACGGATTCGTGCGAAAACGCGTTTTAAGCATGCACATGCATCTTTTGGTAGACGCGGATGAAGTTTTCTGCAAAACCACAAGATGTGCATGCAAATGGTGCTTTTGGCAGAACGCGCACGTGGATTTCTACCAAACGACGTGCTAAGCATGCCGATGCTGCTCTTTTTAGCACCCGCGCACGGATTCGTGCGAAAACGCGTTTTAAGCATGCACATGCATCTTTTGGTAGACGCGGATGAAGTTTTCTGCAAAACCACAAGATGTGCGTGCAAATGGTGCTCTTGGCAGAACGCGCACGTGGATTTCTACCAAACGACGTGCTAAGCATGCCGATGCTGCTCTTTTTAGCACCCGCGCACGGATTTGTGCGAAAACGCGTTTTAAGCATGCACATGCATCTTTTGGTAGACGAGATTGAAGTTTTCTGCAAAACCACAAGATGTGCATGCAAATGGCGCTTTTCGCAGAACGCGCACGTGGATTTCTACCAAACAACGTGCTCAGCATGCCGATGCTGCTCTTAGCACCCGCGCACGGATTCGTGCGAAAACGCGTTTTAAGCATGCACATGCATCTTTTGGTAGACGAGATTGAAGTTTTCTGCAAAACCACAAGATGTGCATGCAAATGGTGCTTTTGGCAGAACGCGCACGTGGATTTCTACCAAACGACGTGCTAAGCATGCCGATGCTGCTCTTTTTAGCACCCGCGCACGGATTCGCGCGAAAACGCGTTTTAAGCATGCACATGCATCTTTTGGTAGACGCGGATGAAGTTTTCTGCAAAACCACAAGATGTGCATGCAAATGGTGCTTTTGGCAGAACGCGCACGTGGATTTCTACCAAGCGACGTGCTAAGCATGCCCATGCTGCTCTTTTTAGCACCCGCGCACGGATTTGTGCGAAAACGCGTTTTAAGCATGCACATGCATCTTTTGGTAGACGAGATTGAAGTTTTCTGCAAAACCACAAGATGTGCATGACACACGCGAGACAGATCAGAACGCGCACGTGGATTTCTACCAAACAACGTGCTAAGCATGCCGATGCTGCTCTTTTTAGCACCCGCGCACGGATTCGTGCGAAAACGCGTTTTAAGCATGCACATGCATCTTTTGTAGACGCGGATGAAGTTTTCTGCAAAACCACAAGATGTGCATGCAAATGGTGCTCTTGGCAGAACGCGCACGTGGATTTCTACCAAACGACGTGCTAAGCATGCCGATGCTGCTCTTTTTAGCACCCGCGCACGGATTTGTGCGAAAACGCGTTTTAAGCATGCACATGCATCTTTTGGTAGACGAGATTGAAGTTTTCTGCAAAACCACAAGATGTGCATGCAAATGGTGCTTTTCGCAGAACGCGCACGTGGATTTCTACAAACAACGTGCTAAGCATGCCGATGCTGCTCTTTTTAGCACCCGCGCACGGATTCGTGCGAAAACGCGTTTTAAGCATGCACATGCATCTTTTGGTAGACGAGATTGAAGTTTTCTGCAAAACCACAAGATGTGCATGCAAATGGTGCTTTTGGCAGAACGCGCACGTGGATTTCTACCAAACGACGTGCTAAGCATGCCGATGCTGCTCTTTTTAGCACCCGCGCACGGATTCGCGCGAAAACGCGTTTTAAGCATGCACATGCATCTTTTGGTAGACGCGGATGAAGTTTTCTGCAAAACCACAAGATGTGCATGCAAATGGTGCTTTTGGCAGAACGCGCACGTGGATTTCTACCAAGCGAAGTGCTAAGCATGCCCATGCTGCTCTTTTTAGCACCCGCGCACGGATTTGTGCGAAAACGCGTTTTAAGCATGCACATGCATCTTTTGGTAGACGAGATTGAAGTTTTCTGCAAAACCACAAGATGTGCATGCAAATGGTGCTTTTCGCAGAACGCGCACGTGGATTTCTACCAAACAACGTGCTAAGCATGCCGATGCTGCTCTTTTTAGCACCCGCGCACGGATTCGTGCGAAAACGCGTTTTAAGCATGCACATGCATCTTTTGGTAGACGCGGATGAAGTTTTCTGCAAAACCACAAGATGTGCATGCAAATGGTGCTCTTGGCAGAACGCGCACGTGGATTTCTACCAAACGACGTGCTAAGCATGCCGATGCTGCTCTTTTTAGCACCCGCGCACGGATTTGTGCGAAAACGCGTTTTAAGCATGCACATGCATCTTTTGGTAGACGAGATTGAAGTTTTCTGCAAAACCACAAGATGTGCATGCAAATGGTGCTTTTCGCAGAACGCGCACGTGGATTTCTACCAAACAACGTGCTAAGCATGCCGATGCTGCTCTTTTTAGCACCCGCGCACGGATTCGTGCGAAAACGCGTTTTAAGCATGCACATGCATCTTTTGGTAGACGAGATTGAAGTTTTCTGCAAAACCACAAGATGTGCATGCAAATGGTGCTTTTCACAGAACGCGCACGTGGATTTCTACCAAACAACGTGCTAACCATGCCGATGCTGCTCTTTTTAGCACCCGCGCACGGATTCGTGCGAAAACGCGTTTTAAGCATGCACATGCATCTTTTGGTAGACGAGATTGAAGTTTTCTGCAAAACCACAAGATGTGCATGCAAATGGTGATTTTCGCAGAACGCGCACGTGGATTTCTACCAAACGACGTGCTAAGCATGCCGATGCTGCTCTTTTTAGCACCCGCGCACGGATTTGTGCGAAAACGCGTTTTAAGCATGCACATGCATCTTTTGGTAGACGAGATTGAAGTTTTCTGCAAAACCACAAGATGTGCATGCAAATGGTGCTTTTCGCAGAACGCGCACGTGGATTTCTACCAAACAACGTGCTAAGCATGCCGATGCTGCTCTTTTTAGCACCCGAGCACGGATTCGTGCGAAAACGCGTTTTAAGCATGCACATGCATCTTTTGGTAGACGAGATTGAAGTTTTCTGCAAAAGCACAAGATGTGCATGCAAATGGTGCTTTTCGCAGAACGCGCACGTGGATTTCTACCAAACAACGTGCTCAGCATGCCGATGCTGCTCTTTTTAGCACCCGCGCACGGATTGGTGCGAAAACGCGTTTTAAGCATGCACATGCATCTTTTGGTAGACGAGATTGAAGTTTTCTGCAAAACCACAAGATGTGCATGCAAATGGTGCTTTTGGCAGAACGCGCACGTGGATTTCTACCAAACGACGTGCTAAGCATGCCGATGCTGCTCTTTTTAGCACCCGCGCACGGATTCGCGCGAAAACGCGTTTTAAGCATGCACATGCATCTTTTGGTAGACGAGATTGAAGTTTCCTGCAAAAGCACAAGATGTGCATGCAAATGGTGCTTTTGGCAGAACGCGCACGTGGATTTCCACCAAACGACGTGCTATGCATGCCGATGCTGCTCTTTTTAGCACCCGCGCACGGATTCGTGCGAAAACGCGTTTTAAGCATGCACATGCATCTTTTGGTAGACGAGATTGAAGTTTTCTGCAAAACCACAAGATGTGCATGCAAATGGTGCTTTTCGCAGAACGCGCACGTGGATTTCTACCAAACAACGTGCTAAGCATGCCGATGCTGCTCTTTTTAGCACCCGCGCACGGATTCGTGCGAAAACGCGTTTTAAGCATGCACATGCATCTTTTGGTAGACGCGGATGAAGTTTTCTGCAAAACCACAAGATGTGCATGCAAATGGTGCTTTTGGCAGAACGCGCACGTGGATTTCTACCAAGCGACGTGCTAAGCATGCCCATGCTGCTCTTTTTAGCACCCGCGCACGGATTTGTGCGAAAACGCGTTTTAAGCATGCACATGCATCTTTTGGTAGACGAGATTGAAGTTTTCTGCAAAACCACAAGATGTGCATGCAAATGGTGCTTTTCGCAGAACGCGCACGTGGATTTCTACCAAACAACGTGCTAAGCATGCCGATGCTGCTCTTTTTAGCACCCGCGCACGGATTCGTGCGAAAACGCCTTTTAAGCATGCACATGCATCTTTTGGTAGACGCGGATGAAGTTTTCTGCAAAACCACAAGATGTGCATGCAAATGGTGCTCTTGGCAGAACGCGCACGTGGATTTCTACCAAACGACGTGCTAAGCATGCCGATGCTGCTCTTTTTAGCACCCGCGCACGGATTTGTGCGAAAACGCGTTTTAAGCATGCACATGCATCTTTTGGTAGACGAGATTGAAGTTTTCTGCAAAACCACAAGATGTGCATGCAAATGGTGCTTTTCACAGAACGCGCACGTGGATTTCTACCAAACAACGTGCTAAGCATGCCGATGCTGCTCTTTTTAGCACCCGCGCACGGATTCGTGCGAAAACGCGTTTTAAGCATGCACATGCATCTTTTGGTAGACGAGATTGAAGTTTTCTGCAAAACCACAAGATGTGCATGCAAATGGTGCTTTTGGCAGAACGCGCACGTGGATTTCTACCAAACGACGTGCTAAGCATGCCGATGCTGCTCTTTTTAGCACCCGCGCACGGATTCGCGCGAAAACGCGTTTTAAGCATGCACATGCATCTTTTGGTAGACGCGGATGAAGTTTTCTGCAAAACCACAAGATGTGCATGCAAATGGTGCTTTTGGCAGAACGCGCACGTGGATTTCTACCAAGCGACGTGCTAAGCATGCCCATGCTGCTCTTTTTAGCACCCGCGCACGGATTTGTGCGAAAACGCGTTTTAAGCATGCACATGCATCTTTTGGTAGACGAGATTGAAGTTTTCTGCAAAACCACAAGATGTGCATGCAAATGGTGCTTTTCGCAGAACGCGCACGTGGATTTCTACCAAACAACGTGCTAAGCATGCCGATGCTGCTCTTTTTAGCACCCGCGCACGGATTCGTGCGAAAACGCGTTTTAAGCATGCACATGCATCTTTTGGTAGACGCGGATGAAGTTTTCTGCAAAACCACAAGATGTGCATGCAAATGGTGCTCTTGGCAGAACGCGCACGTGGATTTCTACCAAACGACGTGCTAAGCATGCCGATGCTGCTCTTTTTAGCACCCGCGCACGGATTTGTGCGAAAACGCGTTTTAAGCATGCACATGCATCTTTTGGTAGACGAGATTGAAGTTTTCTGCAAAACCACAAGATGTGCATGCAAATGGTGCTTTTCGCAGAACGCGCACGTGGATTTCTACCAAACAACGTGCTAAGCATGCCGATGCTGCTCTTTTTAGCACCCGCGCACGGATTCGTGCGAAAACGCGTTTTAAGCATGCACATGCATCTTTTGGTAGACGAGATTGAAGTTTTCTGCAAAACCACAAGATGTGCATGCAAATGGTGCTTTTCACAGAACGCGCACGTGGATTTCTACCAAACAACGTGCTAACCATGCCGATGCTGCTCTTTTTAGCACCCGCGCACGGATTCGTGCGAAAACGCGTTTTAAGCATGCACATGCATCTTTTGGTAGACGAGATTGAAGTTTTCTGCAAAACCACAAGATGTGCATGCAAATGGTGATTTTCGCAGAACGCGCACGTGGATTTCTACCAAACAACGCGCTAAGCATGCTGATGCTGCTCTTTTTAGCACCCCGCGCACGGATTTGTGCGAAAACGCGTTTTAAGCATGCACATGCATCTTTTGGTAGACGAGATTGAAGTTTTCTGCAAAACCACAAGATGTGCATGCAAATGGTGCTTTTCGCAGAACGCGCACGTGGATTTCTACCAAACAACGTGCTAAGCATGCCGATGCTGCTCTTTTTAGCACCCGCGCACGGATTCGTGCGAAAACGCGTTTTAAGCATGCACATGCATCTTTTGGTAGACGAGATTGAAGTTTTCTGCAAAAGCACAAGATGTGCATGCAAATGGTGCTTTTCGCAGAACGCGCACGTGGATTTCTACCAAACAACGTGCTCAGCATGCCGATGCTGCTCTTTTTAGCACCCGCGCACGGATTCGTGCGAAAACGCGTTTTAAGCATGCACATGCATCTTTTGGTAGACGAGATTGAAGTTTTCTGCAAAACCACAACATGTGCATGCAAATGGTGCTTTTGGCAGAACGCGCACGTGGATTTCTACCAAACGACGTGCTAAGCATGCCGATGCTGCTCTTTTTAGCACCCGCGCACGGATTCGCGCGAAAACGCGTTTTAAGCATGCACATGCATCTTTTGGTAGACGAGATTGAAGTTTTCTGCAAAAGCACAAGATGTGCATGCAAATGGTGCTTTTCGCAGAACGCGCACGTGGATTTCTACCAAACAACGTGCTCAGCATGCCGATGCTGCTCTTTTTTAGCACCCGCGCACGGATTCGTGCGAAAACGCGTTTTTAAGCATGCACATGCATCTTTTGGTAGACGAGATTGAAGTTTTCTGCAAAACCACAAGATGTGCATGCATATGGTGCTTTTGGCAGAACGCGCACGTGGATTTCTACCAAACGACGTGCTAAGCATGCCGATGCTGCTCTTTTTAGCACCCGCGCACGGATTCGCGCGAAAACGCGTTTTAAGCATGCACATGCATCTTTTGGTAGACGAGATTGAAGTTTTCTGCAAAACCACAAGATGTGCATGCAAATGGTGCTTTTCGCAGAACGCGCACGTGGATTTCTACCAAACAACGTGCTAAGCATGCCGATGCTGCTCTTTTTAGCACCCGCGCACGGATTCGTGCGAAAACGCGTTTTAAGCATGCACATGCATCTTTTGGTAGACGAGATTGAAGTTTTCTGCAAAACCACAAGATGTGCATGCAAATGGTGCTTTTCGCAGAACGCGCACGTGGATTTCTACCAAACAACGTGCTAAGCATGCCGATGCTGCTTTTTTTAGCACCCGCGCACGGATTCGTGCGAAAACGCGTTTTAAGCATGCACATGCATCTTTTGGTAGACGAGATTGAAGTTTTCTGCAAAACCACAAGATGTGCATGCAAATGGTGCTTTTGGCAGAACGCGCACGTGGATTTCTACCAAACGACGTGCTAAGCATGCCGATGCTGCTCTTTTTTAGCACCCGCGCACGGATTTGTGCGAAAACGCGTTTTAAGCATGCACATGCATCTTTTGGTAGACGAGATTGAAGTTTTCTGCAAAACCACAAGATGTGCATGCAAATGGTGCTTTTCGCAGAACGCGCACGTGGATTTCTACCAAACAACGTGCTAAGCATGCCGATGCTGCTCTTTTTAGCACCCGCGCACGGATTCGTGCGAAAACGCGTTTTAAGCATGCACATGCATCTTTTGGTAGACGAGATTGAAGTTTTCTGCAAAACCACAAGATGTGCATGCAAATGGTGCTTTTCGCAGAACGCGCACGTGGATTTCTACCAAACAACGTGCTAAGCATGCCGATGCTGCTTTTTTTAGCACCCGCGCACGGATTCGTGCGAAAACGCGTTTTAAAAGCATGCACATGCATCTTTTGGTAGACGAGATTGAAGTTTTTCTGCAAAACCACAAGATGTGCATGCAAATGGTGCTTTTCACAGAACGCGCACGTGGATTTCTACCAAACAACGTGCTAAGCATGCCGATGCTGCTCTTTTTAGCACCCCGCGCACGGATTCGTGCGAAAACGCGTTTTAAGCATGCACATGCATCTTTTGGTAGACGAGATTGAAGTTTTCTGCAAAACCACAAGATGTGCATGCAAATGGTGCTTTTGGCAGAACGCGCACGTGGATTTCTACCAAACGACGTGCTAAGCATGCCGATGCTGCTCTTTTTAGCACCCGCGCACGGATTCGCGCGAAAACGCGTTTTAAGCATGCACATGCATCTTTTGGTAGACGCGGATGAAGTTTTCTGCAAAACCACAAGATGTGCATGCAAATGGTGCTTTTGGCAGAACGCGCACGTGGATTTCTACCAAGCGACGTGCTAAGCATGCCCATGCTGCTCTTTTTAGCACCCGCGCACGGATTTGTGCGAAAACGCGTTTTAAGCATGCACATGCATCTTTTGGTAGACGAGATTGAAGTTTTCTGCAAAACCACAAGATGTGCATGCAAATGGTGCTTTTCGCAGAACGCGCACGTGGATTTCTACCAAACAACGTGCTAAGCATGCCGATGCTGCTCTTTTTAGCACCCGCGCACGGATTCGTGCGAAAACGCGTTTTAAGCATGCACATGCATCTTTTGGTAGACGCGGATGAAGTTTTCTGCAAAACCACAAGATGTGCATGCAAATGGTGCTCTTGCAGAACGCGCACGTGGATTTCTACCAAACGACGTGCTAAGCATGCCGATGCTGCTCTTTTAGCACCCGCGCACGGATTTGTGCGAAAACGCGTTTTAAGCATGCACATGCATCTTTTGGTAGACGAGATTGAAGTTTTCTGCAAAACCACAAGATGTGCATGCAAATGGTGCTTTTGGCAGAACGCGCACGTGGATTTCTACCAAACGACGTGCTAAGCATGCCGATGCTGCTCTTTTTAGCACCCGCGCACGGATTCGCGCGAAAACGCGTTTTAAGCATGCACATGCATCTTTTGGTAGACGAGATTGAAGTTTTCTGCAAAACCACAAGATGTGCATGCAAATGGTGCTTTTCGCAGAACGCGCACGTGGATTTCTACCAAACAACGTGCTAAGCATGCCGATGCTGCTCTTTTTAGCACCCGCGCACGGATTCGTGCGAAAACGCGTTTTAAGCATGCACATGCATCTTTTGGTAGACGAGATTGAAGTTTTCTGCAAAACCACAAGATGTGCATGCAAATGGTGCTTTTCGCAGAACGCGCACGTGGATTTCTACCAAACAACGTGCTAAGCATGCCGATGCTGCTTTTTTTAGCACCCGCGCACGGATTCGTGCGAAAACGCGTTTTAAGCATGCACATGCATCTTTTGGTAGACGAGATTGAAGTTTTCTGCAAAACCACAAGATGTGCATGCAAATGGTGCTTTTGGCAGAACGCGCACGTGGATTTCTACCAAACGACGTGCTAAGCATGCCGATGCTGCTCTTTTTAGCACCCGCGCACGGATTTGTGCGAAAACGCGTTTTAAGCATGCACATGCATCTTTTGGTAGACGAGATTGAAGTTTTCTGCAAAACCACAAGATGTGCATGCAAATGGTGCTTTTCGCAGAACGCGCACGTGGATTTCTACCAAACAACGTGCTAAGCATGCCGATGCTGCTCTTTTTAGCACCCGCGCACGGATTCGTGCGAAAACGCGTTTTAAGCATGCACATGCATCTTTTGGTAGACGAGATTGAAGTTTTCTGCAAAAGCACAAGATGTGCATGCAAATGGTGCTTTTCGCAGAACGCGCACGTGGATTTCTACCAAACAACGTGCTCAGCATGCCGATGCTGCTCTTTTTAGCACCCGCGCACGGATTCGTGCGAAAACGCGTTTTAAGCATGCACATGCATCTTTTGGTAGACGAGATTGAAGTTTTCTGCAAAACCACAAGATGTGCATGCAAATGGTGCTTTTGGCAGAACGCGCACGTGGATTTCTACCAAACGACGTGCTAAGCATGCCGATGCTGCTCTTTTTAGCACCCGCGCACGGATTCGCGCGAAAACGCGTTTTAAGCATGCACATCTATCTTTTGGTAGACGAGATTGAAGTTTTCTGCAAAACCACAAGATGTGCATGCAAATGGTGCTTTTGGCAGAACGCGCACGTGGATTTCTACCAAACGACGTGCTATGCATGCCGATGCTGCTCTTTTTAGCACCCGCGCACGGATTCGTGCGAAAACGCGTTTTAAGCATGCACATGCATCTTTTGGTAGACGAGATTGAAGTTTTCTGCAAAACCACAAGATGTGCATGCAAATGGTGCTTTTCGCAGAACGCGCACGTGGATTTCTACCAAACAACGTGCTAAGCATGCCGATGCTGCTCTTTTTAGCACCCGCGCACGGATTCGTGCGAAAACGCGTTTTAAGCATGCACATGCATCTTTTGGTAGACGAGATTGAAGTTTTCTGCAAAACCACAAGATGTGCATGCAAATGGTGCTTTTGGCAGAACGCGCACGTGGATTTCTACCAAACGACGTGCTAAGCATGCCGATGCTGCTCTTTTTAGCACCCGCGCACGGATTCGCGCGAAAACGCGTTTTAAGCATGCACATGCATCTTTTGGTAGACGAGATTGAAGTTTTCTGCAAAAGCACAAGATGTGCATGCAAATGGTGCTTTTGGCAGAACGCGCACGTGGATTTCTACCAAACGACGTGCTATGCATGCCGATGCTGCTCTTTTTAGCACCCGCGCACGGATTCGTGCGAAAACGCGTTTTAAGCATGCACATGCATCTTTTGGTAGACGAGATTGAAGTTTTCTGCAAAACCACAAGATGTGCATGCAAATGGTGCTTTTCGCAGAACGCGCACGTGGATTTCTACCAAACAACGTGCTAAGCATGCCGATGCTGCTCTTTTTAGCACCCGCGCACGGATTCGTGCGAAAACGCGTTTTAAGCATGCACATGCATCTTTTGGTAGACGCGGATGAAGTTTTCTGCAAAACAACAAGATGTGCATGCAAATGGTGCTTTTGGCAGAACGCGCACGTGGATTTCTACCAAACGACGTGCTAAGCATGCCGATGCTGCTCTTTTTAGCACCCGCGCACGGATTCGTGCGAAAACGCGTTTTAAGCATGCACATGCATCTTTTGGTAGACGAGATTGAAGTTTTCTGCAAAACCACAAGATGTGCATGCAAATGGTGCTTTTCGCAGAACGCGCACGTGGATTTCTACCAAACAACGTGCTAAGCATGCCGATGCTGCTCTTTTTAGCACCCGCGCACGGATTCGTGCGAAAACGCGTTTTAAGCATGCACATGCATCTTTTGGTAGACGCGGATGAAGTTTTCTGCAAAACCACAAGATGTGCATGCAAATGGTGCTTTTGGCAGAACGCGCACGTGGATTTCTACCAAACGACGTGCTAAGCATGCCGATGCTGTTCTTTTTAGCACCCGCGCACGGATTCGTGCGAAAACGCGTTTTAAGCATGCACATGCATCTTTTGGTAGACGCGGATGAAGTTTTCTGCAAAACCACAAGATGTGCGTGCAAATGGTGCTCTTGGCAGAACGCGCACGTGGATTTCTACCAAACGACGTGCTAAGCATGCCGATGCTGCTCTTTTTAGCACCCACGCACGGATTTGTGCGAAAACGCGTTTTAAGCATGCACATGCATCTTTTGGTAGACGAGATTGAAGTTTTCTGCAAAACCACAAGATGTGCATGCAAATGGTGCTTTTCGCAGAACGCGCACGTGGATTTCTACCAAACAACGTGCTAAGCATGCCGATGCTGCTCTTTTTAGCACCCGCGCACGGATTCGTGCGAAAACGCGTTTTAAGCATGCACATGCATCTTTTGGTAGACGAGATTGAAGTTTTCTGCAAAAGCACAAGATGTGCATGCAAATGGTGCTTTTCGCAGAACGCGCACGTGGATTTCTACCAAACAACGTGCTCAGCATGCCGATGCTGCTCTTAGCACCCGCGCACGGATTCGTGCGAAAACGCGTTTTAAGCATGCACATGCATCTTTTGGTAGACGAGATTGAAGTTTTCTGCAAAACCACAAGATGTGCATGCAAATGGTGCTTTTGGCAGAACGCGCACGTGGATTTCTACCAAACGACGTGCTAAGCATGCCGATGCTGCTCTTTTTAGCACCCGCGCACGGATTCGCGCGAAAACGCGTTTTAAGCATGCACATGCATCTTTTGGTAGACGCGGATGAAGTTTTCTGCAAAACCACAAGATGTGCATGCAAATGGTGCTTTTCGCAGAACGCGCACGTGGATTTCTACCAAACGAGGTGCTAAGCATGCCGATGCTGCTCTTTTTAGCACCAGCGCACGGATTTGTGCGAAAACGCGTTTTAAGCATGCACATGCATCTTTTGGTAGACGAGATTGAAGTTTTCTGCAAAACCACAAGATGTGCATGCAAATGGTGCTTTTCGCAGAACGCGCACGTGGATTTCTACCAAACAACGTGCTAAGCATGCCGATGCTGCTCTTTTTAGCACCCGCGCACGGATTCGTGCGAAAACGCGTTTTAAGCATGCACATGCATCTTTTGGTAGACGCGGATGAAGTTTTCTGCAAAACCACAAGATGTGCATGCAAATGGTGCTTTTGGCAGAACGCGCACGTGGATTTCTACCAAACGACGTGCTAAGCATGCCGATGCTGCTCTTTTTAGCACCCGCGCACGGATTCGTGCGAAAACGCGTTTTAAGCATGCGCATGCATCTTTTGGTAGACGCGGATGAAGTTTTCTGCAAAACCACAAGATGTGCATGCAAATGGTGCTCTTGGCAGAACGCGCACGTGGATTTCTACCAAACGACGTGCTAAGCATGCCGATGCTGCTCTTTTTAGCACCCGCGCACGGATTTGTGCGAAAACGCGTTTTAAGCATGCACATGCATCTTTTGGTAGACGAGATTGAAGTTTTCTGCAAAACCACAAGATGTGCATGCAAATGGTGCTTTTGGCAGAACGCGCACGTGGATTTCTACCAAACGACGTGCTAAGCATGCCGATGCTGCTCTTTTTAGCACCCGCGCACGGATTTGTGCGAAAACGCGTTTTAAGCATGCACATGCATCTTTTGGTAGACGAGATTGAAGTTTTCTGCAAAACCACAAGATGTGCATGCAAATGGTGCTTTTCGCAGAACGCGCACGTGGATTTCTACCAAACAACGTGCTAAGCATGCCGATGCTGCTCTTTTTAGCACCCGCGCACGGATTCGTGCGAAAACGCGTTTTAAGCATGCACATGCATCTTTTGGTAGACGAGATTGACGTTTTCTGCAAAAGCACAAGATGTGCATGCAAATGGTGCTTTTCGCAGAACGCGCACGTGGATTTCTACCAAACAACGTGCTCAGCATGCCGATGCTGCTCTTTTTAGCACCCGCGCACGCATTCGTGCGAAAACGCGTTTTAAGCAAGCACATGCATCTTTTGGTAGACGAGATTGAAGTTTTCTGCAAAACCACAAGATGTGCATGCAAATGGTGCTTTTGGCAGAACGCGCACGTCGATTTCTACCAAACGACGTGCTCAGCATGCCGATGCTGCTCTTAGCACCCGCGCACGGATTCGTGCGAAAACGCGTTTTAAGCATGCACATGCATCTTTTGGTAGACGAGATTGAAGTTTTCTGCAAAACCACAAGATGTGCATGCAAATGGTGCTTTTGGCAGAACGCGCACGTGGATTTCTACCAAACGACGTGCTAAGCATGCCGATGCTGCTCTTTTTAGCACCCGCGCACGGATTCGCGCGAAAACGCGTTTTAAGCATGCACATGCATCTTTTGGTAGACGCGGATGAAGTTTTCTGCAAAACCACAAGATGTGCATGCAAATGGTGCTTTTCGCAGAACGCGCACGTGGATTTCTACCAAACGAGGTGCTAAGCATGCCGATGCTGCTCTTTTTAGCACCCGCGCACGGATTTGTTCGAAAACGCGTTTTAAGCATGCACATGCATCTTTTGGTAGACGAGATTGAAGTTTTCTGCAAAACCACAAGATGTGCATGCAAATGGTGCTTTTCGCAGAACGCGCACGTGGATTTCTACCAAACAACGTGCTAAGCATGCCGATGCTGCTCTTTTTAGCACCCGCGCACGGATTCGTGCGAAAACGCGTTTTAAGCATGCACATGCATCTTTTGGTAGACGCGGATGAAGTTTTCTGCAAAACCACAAGATGTGCATGCAAATGGTGCTTTTGGCAGAACGCGCACGTGGATTTCTACCAAACGACGTGCTAAGCATGCCGATGCTGCTCTTTTTAGCACCCGCGCACGGATTCGTGCGAAAACGCGTTTTAAGCATGCGCATGCATCTTTTGGTAGACGCGGATGAAGTTTTCTGCAAAACCACAAGATGTGCATGCAAATGGTGCTTTTCGCAGAACGCGCACGTGGATTTCTACCAAACAACGTGCTAAGCATGCCGATGCTGCTCTTTTTAGCACCCGCGCACGGATTCGTGCGAAAACGCGTTTTAAGCATGCACATGCATCTTTTGGTAGACGAGATTGACGTTTTCTGCAAAAGCACAAGATGTGCATGCAAATGGTGCTTTTCGCAGAACGCGCACGTGGATTTCTACCAAACAACGTGCTCAGCATGCCGATGCTGCTCTTTTTAGCACCCGCGCACGCATTCGTGCGAAAACGCGTTTTAAGCAAGCACATGCATCTTTTGGTAGACGAGATTGAAGTTTTCTGCAAAACCACAAGATGTGCATGCAAATGGTGCTTTTGGCAGAACGCGCACGTGGATTTCTACCAAACGACGTGCTAAGCATGCCGATGCTGCTCTTTTTAGCACCCGCGCACGGATTTGTGCGAAAACGCGTTTTAAGCATGCACATGCATCTTTTGGTAGACGAGATTGAAGTTTTCTGCAAAACAACAAGATGTGCATGCAAATGGTGCTTTTCGCAGAACGCGCACGTGGATTTCTACCAAACAACGTGCTAAGCATGCCGATGCTGCTCTTTTTAGCACCCGCGCACGGATTCGTGCGAAAACGCGTTTTAGGCATGCACATGCATCTTTTGGTAGACGAGATTGAAGTTTTCTGCAAAACCACAAAATGTGCATGCAAATGGTGCTTTTCGCAGAACGCGCACGTGGATTTCTACCAAACAACGTGCTAAGCATGCCGATGCTGCTCTTTTTAGCACCCGCGCACGGATTCGTGCGAAAACGCGTTTTAAGCATGCACATGCATCTTTTGGTAGACGAGATTGAAGTTTTCTGCAAAACCACAAGATGTGCATGCAAATGGTGCTTTTCGCAGAACGCGCACGTGGATTTCTACCAAACAACGTGCTAAGCATGCCGATGCTGCTCTTTTTAGCACCCGCGCACGGATTCGTGCAAAAACGCGTTTTAAGCATGCACATGCATCTTTTGGTAGACGAGATTGAAGTTTTCTGCAAAACCACAAGATGTGCATGCAAATGGTGCTTTTGGCAGAACGCGCACGTGGATTTCTACCAAACGACGTGCTAAGCATGCCGATGCTGCTCTTTTTAGCACCCGCGCACGGATTCGCGCGAAAACGCGTTTTAAGCATGCACATGCATCTTTTGGTAGACGCGGATGAAGTTTTCTGCAAAACCACAAGATGTGCATGCAAATGGTGCTTTTCGCAGAACGCGCACGCGGATTTCTACCAAACGAGGTGCTAAGCAAGCCGATGCTGCTCTTTTTAGCACCCGCGCGCGGATTTGTGCGAAAACGCGTTTTAAGCATGCACATGCATCTTTTGGTAGACGAGATTGAAGTTTTCTGCAAAATCACAAGATGTGCATGCAAATGGTGCTTTTGGCAGAACGCGCACGTGGATTTCTACCAAACGACGTGCTAAGCATGCCGATGCTGCTCTTTTTAGCACCCGCGCACGGATTCGTGCGAAAACGCGTTTTAAGCATGCACATGCATCTTTTGGTAGACGCGGATGAAGTTTTCTGCAAAACCACAAGATGTGCATGCAAATGGTGCTCTTGGCAGAACGCGCACGTGGATGTCTACCAAACGACGTGCTAAGCATGCCGATGCTGCTCTTTTTAGCACCCGCGCACGGATTTGTGCGAAAACGCGTTTTAAGCATGCACATGCATCTTTTGGTAGACGAGATTGAAGTTTTCTGCAAAACCACAAGATGTGCATGCAAATGGTGCTTTTCGCAGAACGCGCACGTGGATTTCTACCAAACAACGTGCTAAGCATGCCGATGCTGCTCTTTTTAGCACCCGCGCACGGATTCGTGCGAAAACGCGTTTTAAGCATGCACATGCATCTTTTGGTAGACGAGATTGAAGTTTTCTGCAAAACCACAAGATGTGCATGCAAATGGTGCTTTTCGCAGAACGCGCACGTGGATTTCTACCAAACAACGTGCTAAGCATGCCGATGCTGCTCTTTTTAGCACCCGCGCACGGATTCGTGCGAAAACGCGTTTTAAACATGCACATGGATCTTTTGGTAGACGAGATTGAAGTTTTCTGCAAAAGCACAAGATGTGCATGCAAATGGAGTTTTTACAGAACGCGCACGTGGATTTCTACCAAACAACGTGCTCAGCATGCCGATGCTGCTCTTTTTAGCACCCGCGCACGGATTCGTGCGAAAACGCGTTTTAAGCATGCACATGCATCTTTTGGTAGACGAGATTGAAGTTTTCTGCAAAACCACAAGATGTGCATGCAAATGGTGCTTTTCGCAGAACGCGCACGTGGATTTCTACCAAACAACGTGCTAAGCATGCCGATGCTGCTCTTTTCAGCACCCGCGCACGGATTCGTGCGAAAACGCGTTTTAAGCATGCACATGCATCTTTTGGTAGACGAGATTGAAGTTTTCTGCAAAACCACAAGATGTGCATGCAAATGGTGCTTTTCGCAGAACGCGCACGTGGATTTCTACCAAACAACGTGCTAAGCATGCCGATGCTGCTCTTTTTAGCACCCGCGCACGGATTCGTGCGAAAACGCGTTTTAAGCATGCACATGCATCTTTTGGTAGACGAGATTGAAGTTTTCTGCAAAACCACAAGATGTGCATGCAAATGGTGCTTTTCGCAGAACGCGCACGTGGATTTCTACCAAACAACGTGCTAAGCATGCCGATGCTGCTCTTTTTAGCACCCGCGAGCGGATTCGTGCGAAAACGCGTTTTAAGCATGCACATGCATCTTTTGGTAGACGAGATTGAAGTTTTCTGCAAAACCACAAGATGTGCATGCAAATGGTGCTTTTCGCAGAACGCGCACGTGGATTTCTACCAAACAACGTGCTAAGCATGCCGATGCTGCTCTTTTTAGCACCCGCGCACGGATTTGTGCGAAAACGCGTTTTAAGCATGCACATGCATCTTTTGGCAGACGCGGATGAAGGTTTTCTGCAAAACCACAAGATGTGCATGCAAATGGTGCTTTTCGCAGAACGCGCACGTGGATTTCTACCAAACAGCGTGCTAAGCATGCCGATGCTGCTCTTTTTAGCACCCGCGCACGGATTCGTGCGAAAACGCGTTTTAAGCATGCACATGCATCTTTTGGTAGACGAGATTGAAGTTTTCTGCAAAACCACAAGATGTGCATGCAAATGGTGCTTTTCGCAGAACGCGCACGTGGATTTCTACCAAACAACGTGCTAAGCATGCCGATGCTGCTCTTTTTAGCACCCGCGCACGGATTCGTGCGAAAACGCGTTTTAAGCATGCACATGCATCTTTTGGTAGACGAGATTGAAGTTTTCTGCAAAACCACAAGATGTGCATGCAAATGGTGCTTTTCGCAGAACGCGCACGTGGATTTCTACCAAACAACGTGCTAAGCATGCCGATGCTGCTCTTTTTAGCACCCGCGCACGGATTCGTGCGAAAACGCGTTTTAAGCATGCACATGCATCTTTTGGTAGACGAGATTGAAGTTTTCTGCAAAACCACAAGATGCGCATGCAAATGGTGCTTTTCGCAGAACGCGCACGTGGATTTCTACCAAACAACGTGCTAAGCATGCCGATGCTGCTCTTTTTAGCACCCGCGAGCGGATTCGTGCGAAAACGCGTTTTAAGCATGCACATGTATCTTTTGGTAGACGAGATTGAAGTTTTCTGCAAAACCACAAGATGTGCATGCAAATGGTGCTTTTCGCAGAACGCGCACGTGGATTTCTACCAAACAACGTGCTAAGCATGCCGATGCTGCTCTTTTTAGCACCCGCGCACGGATTTGTGCGAAAACGCGTTTTAAGCATGCACATGCATCTTTTGGTAGACGCGGATGAAGTTTTCTGCAAAACCACAAGATGTGCATGCAAATGGTGCTTTTCGCAGAACGCGCACGTGGATTTCTACCAAACAACGTGCTAAGCATGCCGATGCTGCTCTTTTTAGCACCCGCGCACGGATTCGTGCGAAAACGCGTTTTAAGCATGCACATGCATCTTTTGGTAGACGAGATTGAAGTTTTCTGCAAAACCACAAGATGTGCATGCAAATGGTGCTTTTCGCAGAACGCGCACGTGGATTTCTACCAAACAACGTGCTAAGCATGCCGATGCTGCTCTTTTTAGCACCCGCGCACGGATTCGTGCGAAAACGCGTTTTAAGCATGCACATGCATCTTTTGGTAGACGAGATTGAAGTTTTCTGCAAAACCACAAGATGTGCATGCAAATGGTGCTTTTCGCAGAACGCGCACGTGGATTTCTACCAAACAACGTGCTAAGCATGCCGATGCTGCTCTTTTTAGCACCCGCGCACGGATTCATGCGAAAACGCGTTTTAAGCATGCACATGCATCTTTTGGTAGACGAGATTGAAGTTTTCTGCAAAACCACAAGATGTGCATGCAAATGGTGCTTTTCGCAGAACGCGCACGTGGATTTCTACCAAACAACGTGCTAAGCATGCCGATGCTGCTCTTTTTAGCACCCGCGAGCGGATTCGTGCGAAAACGCGTTTTAAGCATGCACATGCATCTTTTGGTAGACGAGATTGAAGTTTTCTGCAAAACCACAAGATGTGCATGCAAATGGTGCTTTTCGCAGAACGCGCACGTGGATTTCTACCAAACAACGTGCTAAGCATGCCGATGCTGCTCTTTTTAGCACCCGCGCACGGATTTGTGCGAAAACGCGTTTTAAGCATGCACATGCATCTTTTGGCAGACGCGGATGAAGTTTTCTGCAAAACCACAAGATGTGCATGCAAATGGTGCTTTTCGAAGAACGCGCACGTGGATTTCTACCAAACAGCGTGCTAAGCATGCCGATGCTGCTCTTTTTAGCACCCGCGCACGGATTCGTGCGAAAACGCGTTTTAAGCATGCACATGCATCTTTTGGTAGACGAGATTGAAGTTTTCTGCAAAACCACAAGATGTGCATGCAAATGGTGCTTTTCGCAGAACGCGCACGTGGATTTCTACCAAACAACGTGCTAAGCATGCCGATGCTGCTCTTTTTAGCACCCGCGCACGGATTCGTGCGAAAACGCGTTTTAAGCATGCACATGCATCTTTTGGTAGACGAGATTGAAGTTTTCTGCAAAACCACAAGATGTGCATGCAAATGGTGCTTTTCGCAGAACGCGCACGTGGATTTCTACCAAACAACGTGCTAAGCATGCCGATGCTGCTCTTTTTAGCACCCGCGCACGGATTCGTGCGAAAACGCGTTTTAAGCATGCACATGCATCTTTTGGTAGACGAGATTGAAGTTTTCTGCAAAACCACAAGATGCGCATGCAAATGGTGCTTTTCGCAGAACGCGCACGTGGATTTCTACCAAACAACGTGCTAAGCATGCCGATGCTGCTCTTTTTAGCACCCGCGAGCGGATTCGTGCGAAAACGCGTTTTAAGCATGCACATGTATCTTTTGGTAGACGAGATTGAAGTTTTCTGCAAAACCACAAGATGTGCATGCAAATGGTGCTTTTCGCAGAACGCGCACGTGGATTTCTACCAAACAACGTGCTAAGCATGCCGATGCTGCTCTTTTTAGCACCCGCGCACGGATTTGTGCGAAAACGCGTTTTAAGCATGCACATGCATCTTTTGGTAGACGCGGATGAAGTTTTCTGCAAAACCACAAGATGTGCATGCAAATGGTGCTTTTCGCAGAACGCGCACGTGGATTTCTACCAAACAACGTGCTAAGCATGCCGATGCTGCTCTTTTTAGCACCCGCGCACGGATTCGTGCGAAAACGCGTTTTAAGCATGCACATGCATCTTTTGGTAGACGAGATTGAAGTTTTCTGCAAAACCACAAGATGTGCATGCAAATGGTGCTTTTCGCAGAACGCGCACGTGGATTTCTACCAAACAACGTGCTAAGCATGCCGATGCTGCTCTTTTTAGCACCCGCGCACGGATTCGTGCGAAAACGCGTTTTAAGCATGCACATGCATCTTTTGGTAGACGAGATTGAAGTTTTCTGCAAAACCACAAGATGTGCATGCAAATGGTGCTTTTCACAGAACGCGCACGTGGATTTCTACCAAACAACGTGCTAAGCATGCCGATGCTGCTCTTTTTAGCACCCGCGCACGGATTCGTGCGAAAACGCGTTTTAAGCATGCACATGCATCTTTTGGTAGACGAGATTGAAGTTTTCTGCAAAACCACAAGATGTGCATGCAAATGGTGCTTTTCGCAGAACGCGCACGTGGATTTCTACCAAACAACGTGCTAAGCATGCCGATGCTGCTCTTTTTAGCACCCGCGCACGGATTCGTGCGAAAACGCGTTTTAAGCATGCACATGCATCTTTTGGTAGACGCGGATGAAGTTTTCTGCAAAACCACAAGATGTGCATGCAAATGGTGCTTTTGGCAGAACGCGCACGTGGATTTCTACCAAACGACGTGCTAAGCATGCCGATGCTGCTCTTTTTAGCACCCGCGCACGGATTCGTGCGAAAACGCGTTTTAAGCATGCACATGCATCTTTTGGTAGACGCGGATGAAGTTTTCTGCAAAACCACAAGATGTGCATGCAAATGGTGCTCTTGGCAGAACGCGCACGTGGATTTCTACCAAACGACGTGCTAAGCATGCCGATGCTGCTCTTTTTAGCACCCGCGCACGGATTTGTGCGAAAACGCGTTTTAAGCATGCACATGCATCTTTTGGTAGACGAGATTGAAGTTTTCTGCAAAACCACAAGATGTGCATGCAAATGGTGCTTTTCGCAGAACGCGCACGTGGATTTCTACCAAACAACGTGCTAAGCATGCCGATGCTGCTCTTTTTAGCACCCGCGCACGGATTCGTGCGAAAACGCGTTTTAAGCATGCACATGCATCTTTTGGTAGACGAGATTGAAGTTTTCTGCAAAACCACAAGATGTGCATGCAAATGGTGCTTTTCGCAGAACGCGCACGTGGATTTCTACCAAACAACGTGCTAAGCATGCCGATGCTGCTCTTTTTAGCACCCGCGCACGGATTCGTGCGAAAACGCGTTTTAAGCATGCACATGCATCTTTTGGTAGACGAGATTGAAGTTTTCTGCAAAACCACAAGATGTGCATGCAAATGGTGGTTTTCGCAGAACGCGCACGTGGATTTCTACCAAACAACGTGCTAAGCATGCCGATGCTGCTCTTTTTAGCACCCGCGCACGGATTCGTGCGAAAACGCGTTTTAAGCATGCACATGCATCTTTTGGTAGACGCGGATGAAGTTTTCTTCAAAACCACAAGATGTGCATGCAAATGGTGCTTTTCGCAGAACGCGCACGTGGATTTCTACCAAACGAGGTGCTAAGCATGCCGATGCTGCTCTTTTTAGCACCCGCGCACGGATTTGTGCGAAAACGCGTTTTAAGCATGCACATGCATCTTTTGGTAGACGAGATTGAAGTTTTCTGCAAAACCACAACATGTGCATGCAAATGGTGCTTTTCGCAGAACGCGCACGTGGATTTCTACCAAACAACGTGCTAAGCATGCCGATGCTGCTCTTTTTAGCACCCGCGCACGGATTCGTGCGAAAACGCGTTTTAAGCATGCACATGCATCTTTTGGTAGACGCGGATGAAGTTTTCTGCAAAACCACAAGATGTGCATGCAAATGGTGCTTTTGGCAGAACGCGCACGTGGATTTCTACCAAACAACGTGCTAAGCATGCCGATGCTGCTCTTTTTAGCACCCGCGCACGGATTCGTGCGAAAACGCGTTTTAAGCATGCACATGCATCTTTTGGTAGACGAGATTGAAGTTTTCTGCAAAACCACAAGATGTGCATGCAAATGGTGCTTTTCGCAGAACGCGCACGTGGATTTCTACCAAACAACGTGCTAAGCATGCCGATGCTGCTCTTTTTAGCACCCGCGCACGGATTCGTGCGAAAACGCGTTTTAAGCATGCACATGCATCTTTTGGTAGACGAGATTGAAGTTTTCTGCAAAACCACAAGATGTGCATGCAAATGGTGCTTTTGGCAGAACGCGCACGTGGATTTCTACCAAACGACGTGCTAAGCATGCCGATGCTGCTCTTTTTAGCACCCGCGCACGGAATCGCGCGAAAACGCGTTTTAAGCATGCACATGCATCTTTTGGTAGACGCGGATGAAGTTTTCTGCAAAACCACAAGATGTGCATGCAAATGGTGCTTTTCGCAGAACGCGCACGTGGATTTCTACCAAACGAGGTGCTAAGCATGCCGATGCTGCTCTTTTTAGCACCCGCGCACGGATTTGTGCGAAAACGCGTTTTAAGCATGCACATGCATCTTTTGGTAGACGAGATTGAAGTTTTCTGCAAAACCACAAGATGTGCATGCAAATGGTGGTTTTCGCAGAACGCGCACGTGAATTTCTACCAAACAACGTGCTAAGCATGCCGATGCTGCTCTTTTTAGCACCCGCGCACGGATTCGTGCGAAAACGCGTTTTAAGCATGCACATGCATCTTTTGGTAGACGCGGATGAAGTTTTCTGCAAAACCACAAGATGTGCATGCAAATGGTGCTTTTGGCAGAACGCGCACGTGGATTTCTACCAAACGACGTGCTAAGCATGCCGATGCTGCTCTTTTTAGCACCCGCGCACGGATTCGTGCGAAAACGCGTTTTAAGCATGCGCATGCATCTTTTGGTAGACGCGGATGAAGTTTTCTGCAAAACCACAATATGTGCATGCAAATGGTGCTCTTGGCAGAACCCGCACGTGGATTTCTACCAAACGACGTGCTAAGCATGCCGATGCTGCTCTTTTTAGCACCCGCGCACGGATTTGTGCGAAAACGCGTTTTAAGCATGCACATGCATCTTTTGGTAGACGAGATTGAAGTTTTCTGCAAAACCACAAGATGTGCATGCAAATGGTGCTTTTGGCAGAACGCGCACGTGGATTTCTACCAAACGACGTGCTAAGCATGCCGATGCTGCTCTTTTTAGCACCCGCGCACGGATTTGTGCGAAAACGCGTTTTAAGCATGCACATGCATCTTTTGGTAGACGAGATTGAAGTTTTCTGCAAAACCACAAGATGTGCATGCAAATGGTGCTTTTCGCAGAACGCGCACGTGGATTTCTACCAAACAACGTGCTAAGCATGCCGATGCTGCTCTTTTTAGCACCCGCGCACGGATTCGTGCGAAAACGCGTTTTAAGCATGCACATGCATCTTTTGGTAGACGAGATTGAAGTTTTCTGCAAAACCACAAGATGTGCATGCAAATGGTGCTTTTCGCAGAACGCGCACGTGGATTTCTACCAAACAACGTGCTAAGCATGCCGATGCTGCTCTTTTTAGCACCCGCGCACGGATTCGTGCGAAAACGCGTTTTAAGCATGCACATGCATCTTTTGGTAGACGAGATTGAAGTTTTCTGCAAAACCACAAGATGTGCATGCAAATGGTGCTTTTGGCAGAACGCGCACGTGGATTTCTACCAAACGACGTGCTAAGCATGCCGATGCTGCTCTTTTTAGCACCCGCGCACGGATTCGCGCGAAAACGCGTTTTAAGCATGCACATGCATCTTTTGGTAGACGCGGATGAAGTTTTCTGCAAAACCACAAGATGTGCATGCAAATGGTGCTTTTCGCAGAACGCGCACGTGGATTTCTACCAAACGAGGTGCTAAGCATGCCGATGCTGCTCTTTTTAGCACCCGCGCACGGATTTGTGCGAAAACGCGTTTTAAGCATGCACATGCATCTTTTGGTAGACGAGATTGAAGTTTTCTGCAAAACCACAAGATGTGCATGCAAATGGTGGTTTTCGCAGAACGCGCACGTGGATTTCTACCAAACAACGTGCTAAGCATGCCGATGCTGCTCTTTTTAGCACCCGCGCACGGATTCGTGCGAAAACGCGTTTTAAGCATGCACATGCATCTTTTGGTAGACGCGGATGAAGTTTTCTGCAAAACCACAAGATGTGCATGCAAATGGTGCTTTTGGCAGAACGCGCACGTGGATTTCTACCAAACGACGTGCTAAGCATGCCGATGCTGCTCTTTTTAGCACCCGCGCACGGATTCGTGCGAAAACGCGTTTTAAGCATGCACATGCATCTTTTGGTAGACGAGATTGAAGTTTTCTGCAAAAGCACAAGATGTGCATGCAAATGGTGCTTTTCGCAGAACGCGCACGTGGATTTCTACCAAACAACGTGCTCAGCATGCCGATGCTGCTCTTTTTAGCACCCGCGCACACATTCGTGCGAAAACGCGTTTTAAGCAAGCACATGCATCTTTTGGTAGACGAGATTGAAGTTTTCTGCAAAACCACAAGATGTGCATGCGAATGGTGCTTTTGGCAGAACGCGCACGTGGATTTCTACCAAACGACGTGCTAAGCATGCCGATGCTGCTCTTTTTAGCACCCGGGCACGGATTTGTGCGAAAACGCGTTTTAAGCATGCACATGCATCTTTTGGTAGACGAGATTGAAGTTTTCTGCAAAACCACAAGATGTGCATGCAAATGGTGCTTTTCGCAGAACGCGCACGTGGATTTCTACCAAACAACGTGCTAAGCATGCCTATGCTGCTCTTTTTAGCACCCGCGCACGGATTCGTGCGAAAACGCGTTTTAAGCATGCACATGCATCTTTTGGTAGACGAGATTGAAGTTTTCTGCAAAACCACAAAATGTGCATGCAAATGGTGCTTTTCGCAGAACGCGCACGTGGATTTCTACCAAACAACGTGCTAAGCATGCCGATGCTGCTCTTTTTAGCACCCCGCGCACGGATTCGTGCGAAAACGCGTTTTAAGCATGCACATGCATCTTTTGGTAGACGAGATTGAAGTTTTCTGCAAAACCACAAGATGTGCATGCAAATGGTGCTTTTCGCAGAACGCGCACGTGGATTTCTACCAAACAACGTTCTAAGCATGCCGATGCTGCTCTTTTTAGCACCCGCGCACGGATTCGTGCGAAAACGCGTTTTAAAGCATGCACATGCATCTTTTGGTAGACGAGATTGAAGTTTTCTGCAAAACCACAAGATGTGCATGCAAATGGTGCTTTTGGCAGAACGCGCACGTGGATTTCTACCAAACGACGTGCTAAGCATGCCGATGCTGCTCTTTTTAGCACCCGCGCACGGATTCGCGTGAAAACGCGTTTTAAGCATGCACATGCATCTTTTGGTAGACGCGGATGAAGTTTTCTGCAAAACCACAAGATGTGCATGCAAATGGTGCTTTTCGCAGAACGCGCACGTGGATTTCTACCAAACGAGGTGCTAAGCATGCCGATGCTGCTCTTTTTAGCACCCGCGCACGGATTTGTGCGAAAACGCGTTTTAAGCATGCACATGCATCTTTTGGTAGACGCGGATGAAGTTTTCTGCAAAACCACAAGATGTGCATGCAAATGGTGCTTTTGGCAGAACGCGCACGTGGATTTCTACCAAACGACGTGCTAAGCATGCCGATGCTGTTCTTTTTAGCACCCGCGCACGGATTCGTGCGAAAACGCGTTTTAAGCATGCACATGCATCTTTTGGTAGACGCGGATGAAGTTTTCTGCAAAACCACAAGATGTGCGTGCAAATGGTGCTCTTGGCAGAACGCGCACGTGGATTTCTACCAAACGACGTGCTAAGCATGCCGATGCTGCTCTTTTTAGCACCCGCGCACGGATTTGTGCGAAAACGCGTTTTAAGCATGCACATGCATCTTTTGGTAGACGAGATTGAAGTTTTCTGCAAAACCACAAGATGTGCATGCAAATGGTGCTTTTCGCAGAACGCGCACGTGGATTTCTACCAAACGACGTGCTAAGCATGCCGATGCTGCTCTTTTTAGCACCCGCGCACGGATTCGCGCGAAAACGCGTTTTAAGCATGCACATGCATCTTTTGGTAGACGCGGATGAAGTTTTCTGCAAAACCACAAGATGTGCATGCAAATGGTGCTTTTCGCAGAACGCGCACGTGGATTTCTACCAAACGAGGTGCTAAGCATGCCGATGCTGCTCTTTTTAGCACCCGCGCACGGATTTGTGCGAAAACGCGTTTTAAGCATGCACATGCATCTTTTGGTAGACGAGATTGAAGTTTTCTGCAAAACCACAAGATGTGCATGCAAATGGTGCTTTTCGCAGAACGCGCACGTGGATTTCTACCAAACAACGTGCTAAGCATGCCGATGCTGCTCTTTTTAGCACCCGCGCACGGATTCGTGCGAAAACGCGTTTTAAGCATGCACATGCATCTTTTGGTAGACGCGGATGAAGTTTTCTGCAAAACCACAAGATGTGCATGCAAATGGTGCTTTTGGCAGAACGCGCACGTGGATTTCTACCAAACGACGTGCTAAGCATGCCGATGCTGCTCTTTTTAGCACCCGCGCACGGATTCGTGCGAAAACGCGTTTTAAGCATGCGCATGCATCTTTTGGTAGACGCGGATGAAGTTTTCTGCAAAACCACAAGATGTGCATGCAAATGGTGCTCTTGGCAGAACGCGCACGTGGATTTCTACCAAACGACGTGCTAAGCATGCCGATGCTGCTCTTTTTAGCACCCGCGCACGGATTTGTGCGAAAACGCGTTTTAAGCATGCACATGCATCTTTTGGTAGACGAGATTGAAGTTTTCTGCAAAACCACAAGATGTGCATGCAAATGGTGCTTTTGGCAGAACGCGCACGTGGATTTCTACCAAACGACGTGCTAAGCATGCCGATGCTGCTCTTTTTAGCACCCGCGCACGGATTTGTGCGAAAACGCGTTTTAAGCATGCACATGCATCTTTTGGTAGACGAGATTGAAGTTTTCTGCAAAAGCACAAGATGTGCATGCAAATGGTGCTTTTCGCAGAACGCGCACGTGGATTTCTACCAAACAACGTGCTCAGCATGCCGATGCTGCTCTTTTTAGCACCCGCGCACGCATTCGTGCGAAAACGCGTTTTAAGCATGCACATGCATCTTTTGGTAGACGAGATTGAAGTTTTCTGCAAAACCACAAGATGTGCATGCAAATGGTGCTTTTGGCAGAACGCGCACGTGGACTTCTACCAAACGACGTGCTAAGCATGCCGATGCTGCTCTTTTTAGCACCCGCGCACGGATTCGCGCGAAAACGCGTTTTAAGCATGCACATGCATCTTTTGGTAGACGAGATTGAAGTTTTCTGCAAAACCACAAGATGTGCATGCAAATGGTGCTTTTCGCAGAACGCGCACGTGGATTTCTACCAAACAACGTGCTAAGCATGCCGATGCTGCTCTTTTTAGCACCCGCGCACGGATTCGTGCGAAAACGCGTTTTAAGCATGCACATGCATCTTTTGGTAGACGAGATTGAAGTTTTCTGCAAAACCACAAGATGTGCATGCAAATGGTGCTTTTCGCAGAACGCGCACGTGGATTTCTACCAAACAACGTGCTAAGCATGCCGATGCTGCTCTTTTTAGCACCCGCGCACGGATTTGTGCGAAAACGCGTTTTAAGCATGCACATGCATCTTTTGGTAGACGAGATTGAAGTTTTCTGCAAAACCACAAGATGTGCATGCAAATGGTGCTTTTCGCAGAACGCGCACGTGGATTTCTACCAAACAACGTGCTAAGCATGCCGATGCTGCTCTTTTTAGCACCCGCGCACGGATTCGTGCGAAAACGCGTTTTAAGCATGCACATGCATCTTTTGGTAGACGCGGATGAAGTTTTCTGCAAAACCACAAGATGTGCATGCAAATGGTGCTTTTGGCAGAACGCGCACGTGGATTTCTACCAAACGACGTGCTAAGCATGCCGATGCTGCTCTTTTTAGCACCCGCGCACGGATTCGTGCGAAAACGCGTTTTAAGCATGCGCATGCATCTTTTGGTAGACGCGGATGAAGTTTTCTGCAAAACCACAAGATGTGCATGCAAATGGTGCTCTTGGCAGAACGCGCACGTGGATTTCTACCAAACGACGTGCTAAGCATGCCGATGCTGCTCTTTTTAGCACCCGCGCACGGATTTGTGCGAAAACGCGTTTTAAGCATGCACATGCATCTTTTGGTAGACGAGATTGAAGTTTTCTGCAAAACCACAAGATGTGCATGCAAATGGTGCTTTTGGCAGAACGCGCACGTGGATTTCTACCAAACGACGTGCTAAGCATGCCGATGCTGCTCTTTTTAGCACCCGCGCACGGATTCGTGCGAAAACGCGTTTTAAGCATGCACATGCATCTTTTGGTAGACGAGATTGAAGTTTTCTGCAAAACCACAAGATGTGCATGCAAATGGTGCTTTTCGCAGAACGCGCACGTGGATTTCTACCAAACAACGTGCTAAGCATGCCGATGCTGCTCTTTTTAGCACCCGCGCACGGATTTGTGCGAAAACGCGTTTTAAGCATGCACATGCATCTTTTGGTAGACGAGATTGAAGTTTTCTGCAAAACCACAAGATGTGCATGCAAATGGTGCTTTTCGCAGAACGCGCACGTGGATTTCTACCAAACAACGTGCTAAGCATGCCGATGCTGCTCTTTTTAGCACCCGCGCAAGGATTCGTGCGAAAACGCGTTTTAAGCATGCACATGCATCTTTTGGTAGACGCGGATGAAGTTTTCTGCAAAACCACAAGATGTGCATGCAAATGGTGCTTTTGGCAGAACGCGCACGTGGATTTCTACCAAACGACGTGCTAAGCACGCCGATGCTGCTCTTTTTAGCACCCGCGCACGGATTCGTGCGAAAACGCGTTTTAAGCATGCGCATGCATCTTTTGGTAGACGCGGATGAAGTTTTCTGCAAAACCACAAGATGTGCATGCAAATGGTGCTCTTGGCAGAACGCGCACGTGGATTTCTACCAAACGACGTGCTAAGCATGCCGATGCTGCTCTTTTTAGCACCCGCGCACGGATTTGTGCGAAAACGCGTTTTAAGCATGCACATGCATCTTTTGGTAGACGAGATTGAAGTTTTCTGCAAAACCACAAGATGTGCATGCAAATGGTGCTTTTGGCAGAACGCGCACGTGGATTTCTACCAAACAACGTGCTAAGCATGCCGATGCTGCTCTTTTTAGCACCCGCGCAAGGATTCGTGCGAAAACGCGTTTTAAGCATGCACATGCATCTTTTGGTAGACGCGGATGAAGTTTTCTGCAAAACCACAAGATGTGCATGCAAATGGTGCTTTTGGCAGAACGCGCACGTGGATTTCTACCAAACGACGTGCTAAGCACGCCGATGCTGCTCTTTTTAGCACCCGCGCACGGATTCGTGCGAAAACGCGTTTTAAGCATGCGCATGCATCTTTTGGTAGACGCGGATGAAGTTTTCTGCAAAACCACAAGATGTGCATGCAAATGGTGCTCTTGGCAGAACGCGCACGTGGATTTCTACCAAACGACGTGCTAAGCATGCCGATGCTGCTCTTTTTAGCACCCGCGCACGGATTTGTGCGAAAACGCGTTTTAAGCATGCACATGCATCTTTTGGTAGACGAGATTGAAGTTTTCTGCAAAACCACAAGATGTGCATGCAAATGGTGCTTTTGGCAGAACGCGCACGTGGATTTCTACCAAACGACGTGCTAAGCATGCCGATGCTGCTCTTTTTAGCACCCGCGCACGGATTTGTGCGAAAACGCGTTTTAAGCATGCACATGCATCTTTTGGTAGACGAGATTGAAGTTTTCTGCAAAAGCACAAGATGTGCATGCAAATGGTGCTTTTCGCAGAACGCGCACGTGGATTTCTACCAAACAACGTGCTCAGCATGCCGATGCTGCTCTTTTTAGCACCCGCGCACGCATTCGTGCGAAAACGCGTTTTAAGCATGCACATGCATCTTTTGGTAGACGAGATTGAAGTTTTCTGCAAAACCACAAGATGTGCATGCAAATGGTGCTTTTGGCAGAACGCGCACGTGGACTTCTACCAAACGACGTGCTAAGCATGCCGATGCTGCTCTTTTTAGCACCCGCGCACGGATTCGCGCGAAAACGCGTTTTAAGCATGCACATGCATCTTTTGGTAGACGAGATTGAAGTTTTCTGCAAAACCACAAGATGTGCATGCAAATGGTGCTTTTCGCAGAACGCGCACGTGGATTTCTACCAAACAACGTGCTAAGCATGCCGATGCTGCTCTTTTTAGCACCCGCGCACGGATTCGTGCGAAAACGCGTTTTAAGCATGCACATGCATCTTTTGGTAGACGAGATTGAAGTTTTCTGCAAAACCACAAGATGTGCATGCAAATGGTGCTTTTCGCAGAACGCGCACGTGGATTTCTACCAAACAACGTGCTAAGCATGCCGATGCTGCTCTTTTTAGCACCCGCGCACGGATTCGTGCGAAAACGCGTTTTAAGCATGCACATGCATCTTTTGGTAGACGCGGATGAAGTTTTCTGCAAAACCACAAGATGTGCATGCAAATGGTGCTTTTGGCAGAACGCGCACGTGGATTTCTACCAAACGACGTGCTAAGCATGCCGATGCTGTTCTTTTTAGCACCCGCGCACGGATTCGTGCGAAAACGCGTTTTAAGCATGCACATGCATCTTTTGGTAGACGCGGATGAAGTTTTCTGCAAAACCACAAGATGTGCGTGCAAATGGTGCTCTTGGCAGAACGCGCACGTGGATTTCTACCAAACGACGTGCTAAGCATGCCGATGCTGCTCTTTTTAGCACCCGCGCACGGATTTGTGCGAAAACGCGTTTTAAGCATGCACATGCATCTTTTGGTAGACGAGATTGAAGTTTTCTGCAAAACCACAAGATGTGCATGCAAATGGTGCTTTTCGCAGAACGCGCACGTGGATTTCTACCAAACGACGTGCTAAGCATGCCGATGCTGCTCTTTTTAGCACCCGCGCACGGATTCGCGCGAAAACGCGTTTTAAGCATGCACATGCATCTTTTGGTAGACGAGATTGAAGTTTTCTGCAAAAGCACAAGATGTGCATGCAAATGGTGCTTTTCGCAGAACGCGCACGTGGATTTCTACCAAACAACGTGCTCAGCATGCCGATGCTGCTCTTTTTAGCACCCGCGCACGCATTCGTGCGAAAACGCGTTTTAAGCATGCACATGCATCTTTTGGTAGACGAGATTGAAGTTTTCTGCAAAACCACAAGATGTGCATGCAAATGGTGCTTTTGGCAGAACGCGCACGTGGACTTCTACCAAACGACGTGCTAAGCATGCCGATGCTGCTCTTTTTAGCACCCGCGCACGGATTCGCGCGAAAACGCGTTTTAAGCATGCACATGCATCTTTTGGTAGACGAGATTGAAGTTTTCTGCAAAACCACAAGATGTGCATGCAAATGGTGCTTTTCGCAGAACGCGCACGTGGATTTCTACCAAACAACGTGCTAAGCATGCCGATGCTGCTCTTTTTAGCACCCGCGCACGGATTCGTGCGAAAACGCGTTTTAAGCATGCACATGCATCTTTTGGTAGACGAGATTGAAGTTTTCTGCAAAACCACAAGATGTGCATGCAAATGGTGCTTTTCGCAGAACGCGCACGTGGATTTCTACCAAACAACGTGCTAAGCATGCCGATGCTGCTCTTTTTAGCACCCGCGCACGGATTCGTGCGAAAACGCGTTTTAAGCATGCACATGCATCTTTTGGTAGACGCGGATGAAGTTTTCTGCAAAACCACAAGATGTGCATGCAAATGGTGCTTTTGGCAGAACGCGCACGTGGATTTCTACCAAACGACGTGCTAAGCATGCCGATGCTGTTCTTTTTAGCACCCGCGCACGGATTCGTGCGAAAACGCGTTTTAAGCATGCACATGCATCTTTTGGTAGACGCGGATGAAGTTTTCTGCAAAACCACAAGATGTGCGTGCAAATGGTGCTCTTGGCAGAACGCGCACGTGGATTTCTACCAAACGACGTGCTAAGCATGCCGATGCTGCTCTTTTTAGCACCCGCGCACGGATTTGTGCGAAAACGCGTTTTAAGCATGCACATGCATCTTTTGGTAGACGAGATTGAAGTTTTCTGCAAAACCACAAGATGTGCATGCAAATGGTGCTTTTCGCAGAACGCGCACGTGGATTTCTACCAAACGACGTGCTAAGCATGCCGATGCTGCTCTTTTTAGCACCCGCGCACGGATTCGCGCGAAAACGCGTTTTAAGCATGCACATGCATCTTTTGGTAGACGCGGATGAAGTTTTCTGCAAAACCACAAGATGTGCATGCAAATGGTGCTTTTCGCAGAACGCGCACGTGGATTTCTACCAAACGAGGTGCTAAGCATGCCGATGCTGCTCTTTTTAGCACCCGCGCACGGATTTGTGCGAAAACGCGTTTTAAGCATGCACATGCATCTTTTGGTAGACGAGATTGAAGTTTTCTGCAAAACCACAAGATGTGCATGCAAATGGTGCTTTTCGCAGAACGCGCACGTGGATTTCTACCAAACAACGTGCTAAGCATGCCGATGCTGCTCTTTTTAGCACCCGCGCACGGATTCGTGCGAAAACGCGTTTTAAGCATGCACATGCATCTTTTGGTAGACGCGGATGAAGTTTTCTGCAAAACCACAAGATGTGCATGCAAATGGTGCTTTTGGCAAAACGCGCACGTGGATTTCTACCAAACGACGTGCTAAGCATGCCGATGCTGCTCTTTTTAGCACCCGCGCACGGATTCGTGCGAAAACGCGTTTTAAGCATGCACATGCATCTTTTGGTAGACGAGATTGAAGTTTTCTGCAAAACCACAAGATGTGCATGCAAATGGTGCTTTTGGCAGAACGCGCACGTGGATTTCTACCAAACGACGTGCTAAGCATGCCGATGCTGCTCTTTTTAGCACCCGCGCACGGATTCGCGCGAAAACGCGTTTTAAGCATGCACATGCATCTTTTGGTAGACGAGATTGAAGTTTTCTGCAAAACCACAAGATGTGCATGCAAATGGTGCTTTTCGCAGAACGCGCACGTGGATTTCTACCAAACAACGTGCTAAGCATGCCGATGCTGCTCTTTTTAGCACCCGCGCATGGATTCGTGCGAAAACGCGTTTTAAGCATGCACATGCATCTTTTGGTAGACGAGATTGAAGTTTTCTGCAAAACCACAAGATGTGCATGCAAATGGTGCTTTTCGCAGAACGCGCACGTGGATTTCTACCAAACAACGTGCTAAGCATGCCGATGCTGCTCTTTTTAGCACCCGCGCATGGATTCGTGCGAAAACGCGTTTTAAGCATGCACATGCATCTTTTGGTAGACGCGGATGAAGTTTTCTGCAAAACCACAAGATGTGCATGCAAATGGTGCTTTTGGCAGAACGCGCACGTGGATTTCTACCAAACGACGTGCTAAGCATGCCGATGCTGTTCTTTTTAGCACCCGCGCACGGATTCGTGCGAAAACGCGTTTTAAGCATGCACATGCATCTTTTGGTAGACGCGGATGAAGTTTTCTGCAAAACCACAAGATGTGCGTGCAAATGGTGCTCTTGGCAGAACGCGCACGTGGATTTCTACCAAACGACGTGCTAAGCATGCCGATGCTGCTCTTTTTAGCACCCGCGCACGGATTTGTGCGAAAACGCGTTTTAAGCATGCACATGCATCTTTTGGTAGACGAGATTGAAGTTTTCTGCAAAACCACAAGATGTGCATGCAAATGGTGCTTTTCGCAGAACGCGCACGTGGATTTCTACCAAACGACGTGCTAAGCATGCCGATGCTGCTCTTTTTAGCACCCGCGCACGGATTCGCGCGAAAACGCGTTTTAAGCATGCACATGCATCTTTTGGTAGACGCGGATGAAGTTTTCTGCAAAACCACAAGATGTGCATGCAAATGGTGCTTTTCGCAGAACGCGCACGTGGATTTCTACCAAACGACGTGCTAAGCATGCCGATGCTGCTCTTTTTAGCACCCGCGCACGGATTCGCGCGAAAACGCGTTTTAAGCATGCACATGCATCTTTTGGTAGACGCGGATGAAGTTTTCTGCAAAACCACAAGATGTGCATGCAAATGGTGCTTTTCGCAGAACGCGCACGTGGATTTCTACCAAACGAGGTGCTAAGCATGCCGATGCTGCTCTTTTTAGCACCCGCGCACGGATTTGTGCGAAAACGCGTTTTAAGCATGCACATGCATCTTTTGGTAGACGAGATTGAAGTTTTCTGCAAAACCACAAGATGTGCATGCAAATGGTGCTTTTCGCAGAACGCGCACGTGGATTTCTACCAAACAACGTGCTTAGCATGCCGATGCTGCTCTTTTTAGCACCCGCGCACGGATTCGTGCGAAAACGCGTTTTAAGCATGCACATGCATCTTTTGGTAGACGCGGATGAAGTTTTCTGCAAAACCACAAGATGTGCATGCAAATGGTGCTTTTGGCAGAACGCGCACGTGGATTTCTACCAAACGACGTGCTAAGCATGCCGATGCTGCTCTTTTTAGCACCCGCGCACGGATTCGTGCGAAAACGCGTTTTAAGCATGCGCATGCATCTTTTGGTAGACGCGGATGAAGTTTTCTGCAAAACCACAAGATGTGCATGCAAATGGTGCTCTTGGCAGAACGCGCACGTGGATTTCTACCAAACGACGTGCTAAGCATGCCAATGCTGCTCTTTTTAGCACCCGCGCACGGATTTGTGCGAAAACGCGTTTTAAGCATGCACATGCATCTTTTGGTAGACGAGATTGAAGTTTTCTGCAAAACCACAAGATGTGCATGCAAATGGTGCTTTTGGCAGAACGCGCACGTGGATTTCTACCAAACGACGTGCTAAGCATGCCGATGCTGCTCTTTTTAGCACCCGCGCACGGATTTGTGCGAAAACGCGTTTTAAGCATGCACATGCATCTTTTGGTAGACGAGATTGAAGTTTTCTGCAAAAGCACAAGATGTGCATGCAAATGGTGCTTTTCGCAGAACGCGCACGTGGATTTCTACCAAACAACGTGCTCAGCATGCCGATGCTGCTCTTTTTAGCACCCGCGCACGCATTCGTGCGAAAACGCGTTTTAAGCAAGCACATGCATCTTTTGGTAGACGAGATTGAAGTTTTCTGCAAAACCACAAGATGTGCATGCAAATGGTGCTTTTGGCAGAACGCGCACGTGGATTTCTACCAAACGACGTGCTAAGCATGCCGATGCTGCTCTTTTTAGCACCCGCGCACGGATTTGTGCGAAAACGCGTTTTAAGCATGCACATGCATCTTTTGGTAGACGAGATTGAAGTTTTCTGCAAAAGCACAAGATGTGCATGCAAATGGTGCTTTTCGCAGAACGCGCACGTGGATTTCTACCAAACAACGTGCTCAGCATGCCGATGCTGCTCTTTTTAGCACCCGCGCACGCATTCGTGCGAAAACGCGTTTTAAGCATGCACATGCATCTTTTGGTAGACGAGATTGAAGTTTTCTGCAAAACCACAAGATGTGCATGCAAATGGTGCTTTTGGCAGAACGCGCACGTGGACTTCTAACACACGCGAGACAGATCTAAGCATGCCGATGCTGCTCTTTTTAGCACCCGCGCACGGATTTGTGCGAAAACGCGTTTTAAGCATGCACATGCATCTTTTGGTAGACGAGATTGAAGTTTTCTGCAAAACCACAAGATGTGCATGCAAATGGTGCTTTTCGCAGAACGCGCACGTGGATTTCTACCAAACAACGTGCTAAGCATGCCGATGCTGCTCTTTTTAGCACCCGCGCACGGATTCGTGCGAAAACGCGTTTTAAGCATGCACATGCATCTTTTGGTAGACGCGGATGAAGTTTTCTGCAAAACCACAAGATGTGCATGCAAATGGTGCTTTTGGCAGAACGCGCACGTGGATTTCTACCAAACGACGTGCTAAGCATGCCGATGCTGCTCTTTTTAGCACCCGCGCACGGATTCGTGCGAAAACGCGTTTCAAGCATGCGCATGCATCTTTTGGTAGACGCGGATGAAGTTTTCTGCAAAACCACAAGATGTGCATGCAAATGGTGCTCTTGGCAGAACGCGCACGTGGATTTCTACCAAACGACGTGCTAAGCATGCCGATGCTGCTCTTTTTAGCACCCGCGCACGGATATGTGCGAAAACGCGTTTTAAGCATGCACATGCATCTTTTGGTAGACGAGATTGAAGTTTTCTGCAAAACCACAAGATGTGCATGCAAATGGTGCTTTTGGCAGAACGCGCACGTGGATTTCTACCAAACGACGTGCTAAGCATGCCGATGCTTCTCTTTTTAGCACCCGCGCACGGATTTGTGCGAAAACGCGTTTTAAGCATGCACATGCATCTTTTGGTAGACGAGATTGAAGTTTTCTGCGAAAGCACAAGATGTGCATGCAAATGGTGCTTTTCGCAGAACGCGCACGTGGATTTTTTACCAAACAACGTGCTCAGCATGCCGATGCTTCTCTTTTAGCACCCGCGCACGCATTCGTGCGAAAACGCGTTTTAAGCAAGCACATGCATCTTTTGGTAGACGCGATTGAAGTTTTCTGCAAAACCACAAGATGTGCATGCAAATGGTGCTTTTGGCAGAACGCGCACGTGGATTTCTACCAAACGACGTGCTAAGCATGCCGATGCTGCTCTTTTTAGCACCCGCGCACGGATTCGTGCGAAAACGCGTTTTAAGCATGCACATGCATCTTTTGGTAGACGCGGATGAAGTTTTCTGCAAAACCACAAGATGTGCATGCAAATGGTGCTTTTGGCAGAACGCGCACGTGGATTTCTACCAAACGACGTGCTAAGCATGCCGATGCTGCTCTTTTTAGCGCCCGCGCACGGATTTGTGCGAAAACGCGTTTTAAGCATGCACATGCATCTTTTGGTAGACGAGATTGAAGTTTTCTGCAAAACCACAAGATGTGCATGCAAATGGTGCTTTTCGCAGAACGCGCACGTGGATTTCTACCAAACAACGTGCTAAGCATGCCGATGCTGCTCTTTTTAGCACCCGCGCACGGATTCGTGCGAAAACGCGTTTTAAGCATGCACATGCATCTTTTGGTAGACGAGATTGAAGTTTTCTGCAAAACCACAAGATGTGCATGCAAATGGTGCTTTTCGCAGAACGCGCACGTGGATTTCTACCAAACAACGTGCTAAGCATGCCGATGCTGCTCTTAGCACCCGCGCACGGATTCGTGCGAAAACGCGTTTTAAGCATGCACATGCATCTTTTGGTAGACGAGATTGAACTTTTCTGCAAAACCACAAGATGTGCATGCAAATGGTGCTTTTCGCAGAACGCGCACGTGGATTTCTACCAAACAACGTGCTAAGCATGCCGATGCTGCTCTTTTTAGCACCCGCGCACGGATTCGTGCGAAAACGCGTTTTAAGCATGCACATGCATCTTTTGGTAGACGCGGATGAAGTTTTCTGCAAAACCACAAGATGTGCATGCAAATGGTGCTTTTCGCAGAACGCGCACGTGGATTTCTACCAAACGAGGTGCTAAGCATGCCGATGCTGCTCTTTTTAGCACCCGCGCACGGATTTGTGCGAAAACGCGTTTTAAGCATGCACATGCATCTTTTGGTAGACGAGATTGAAGTTTTCTGCAAAACCACAAGATGTGCATGCAAATGGTGCTTTTCGCAGAACGCGCACGTGGATTTCTACCAAACAACGTGCTAAGCATGCCGATGCTGCTCTTTTTAGCACCCGCGCACGGATTCGTGCGAAAACGCGTTTTAAGCATGCACATGCATCTTTTGGTAGACGCGGATGAAGTTTTCTGCAAAACCACAAGATGTGCATGCAAATGGTGCTTTTGGCAGAACGCGCACGTGGATTTCTACCAAACGACGTGCTAAGCATGCCGATGCTGCTCTTTTTAGCACCCGCGCACGGATTCGTGCGAAAACGCGTTTCAAGCATGCGCATGCATCTTTTGGTAGACGCGGATGAAGTTTTCTGCAAAACCACAAGATGTGCATGCAAATGGTGCTCTTGGCAGAACGCGCACGTGGATTTCTACCAAACGACGTGCTAAGCATGCCGATGCTGCTCTTTTTAGCACCCGCGCACGGATATGTGCGAAAACGCGTTTTAAGCATGCACATGCATCTTTTGGTAGACGAGATTGAAGTTTTCTGCAAAACCACAAGATGTGAATGCAAATGGTGCTTTTGGCAGAACGCGCACGTGGATTTCTACCAAACGACGTGCTAAGCATGCCGATGCTTCTCTTTTTAGCACCCGCGCACGGATTTGTGCGAAAACGCGTTTTAAGCATGCACATGCATCTTTTGGTAGACGAGATTGAAGTTTTCTGCGAAAGCACAAGATGTGCATGCAAATGGTGCTTTTCGCAGAACGCGCACGTGGATTTTTTACCAAACAACGTGCTCAGCATGCCGATGCTTCTCTTTTTAGCACCCGCGCACGCATTCGTGCGAAAACGCGTTTTAAGCAAGCACATGCATCTTTTGGTAGACGCGATTGAAGTTTTCTGCAAAACCACAAGATGTGCATGCAAATGGTGCTTTTGGCAGAACGCGCACGTGGATTTCTACCAAACGACGTGATAAGCATGCCGATGCTGCTCTTTTTAGCACCCGCGCACGGATTCGTGCGAAAACGCGTTTTAAGCATGCACATGCATCTTTTGGTAGACGCGGATGAAGTTTTCTGCAAAACCACAAGATGTGCATGCAAATGGTGCTTTTGGCAGAACGCGCACGTGGATTTCTACCAAACGACGTGCTAAGCATGCCGATGCTGCTCTTTTTAGCACCCGCGCACGGATTTGTGCGAAAACGCGTTTTAAGCATGCACATGCATCTTTTGGTAGACGAGATTGAAGTTTTCTGCAAAACCACAAGATGTGCATGCAAATGGTGCTTTTCGCAGAACGCGCACGTGGATTTCTACCAAACAACGTGCTAAGCATGCCGATGCTGCTCTTTTTAGCACCCGCGCACGGATTCGTGCGAAAACGCGTTTTAAGCATGCACATGCATCTTTTGGTAGACGAGATTGAAGTTTTCTGCAAAACCACAAGATGTGCATGCAAATGGTGCTTTTCGCAGAACGCGCACGTGGATTTCTACCAAACAACGTGCTAAGCATGCCGATGCTGCTCTTAGCACCCGCGCACGGATTCGTGCGAAAACGCGTTTTAAGCATGCACATGCATCTTTTGGTAGACGAGATTGAAGTTTTCTGCAAAACCACAAGATGTGCATGCAAATGGTGCTTTTGGCAGAACGCGCACGTGGATTTCTACCAAACGACGTGCTAAGCATGCCGATGCTGCTCTTTTTAGCACCCGCGCACGGATTCGCGCGAAAACGCGTTTTAAGCATGCACATGCATCTTTTGGTAGACGCGGATGAAGTTTTCTGCAAAACCACACGATGTGCATGCAAATGGTGCTTTTCGCAGAACGCGCACGTGGATTTCTACCAAACGAGGTGCTAAGCATGCCGATGCTGCTCTTTTTAGCACCCGCGCACGGATTTGTGCGAAAACGCGTTTTAAGCATGCACATGCATCTTTTGGTAGACGAGATTGAAGTTTTCTGCAAAACCACAAGATGTGCATGCAAATGGTGCTTTTCGCAGAACGCGCACGTGGATTTCTACCAAACAACGTGCTAAGCATGCCGATGCTGCTCTTTTTAGCACCCGCGCACGGATTCGTGCGAAAACGCGTTTTAAGCATGCACATGCATCTTTTGGTAGACGCGGATGAAGTTTTCTGCAAAACCACAAGATGTGCATGCAAATGGTGCTTTTGGCAGAACGCGCACGTGGATTTCTACCAAACGACGTGCTAAGCATGCCGATGCTGCTCTTTTTAGCACCCGCGCACGGATTCGTGCGAAAACGCGTTTAAAGCATGCGCATGCATCTTTTGGTAGACGCGGATGAAGTTTTCTGCAAAACCACAAGATGTGCATGCAAATGGTGCTCTTGGCAGAACGCGCACGTGGATTTCTACCAAACGACGTGCTAAGCATGCCGATGCTGCTCTTTTTAGCACCCGCGCACGGATTTGTGCGAAAACGCGTTTTAAGCATGCACATGCATCTTTTGGTAGACGAGATTGAAGTTTTCTGCAAAACCACAAGATGTGCATGCAAATGGTGCTTTTGGCAGAACGCGCACGTGGATTTCTACCAAACGACGTGCTAAGCATGCCGATGCTGCTCTTTTTAGCACCCGCGCACGAATTTGTGCGAAAACGCGTTTTAAGCATGCACATGCATCTTTTGATAGACGAGATTGAAGTTTTCTGCAAAACCACAAGATGTGCATGCAAATGGTGCTTTTCGCAGAACGCGCACGTGGATTTCTACCAAACAACGTGCTAAGCATGCCGATACTGCTCTTTTTAGCACCCGCGCTCGGATTCGTGCGAAAACGCGTTTTAAGCATGCACATGCATCTTTTGGTAGACGAGATTGAAGTTTTCTGCGAAAGCACAAGATGTGCATGCAAATGGTGCTTTTCGCAGAACGCGCACGTGGATTTCTACCAAACAACGTGCTCAGCATGCCGATGCTGCTCTTTTTAGCACCCGCGCACGCATTCGTGCGAAAACGCGTTTTAAGCAAGCACATGCATCTTTTGGTAGACGAGATTGAAGTTTTCTGCAAAACCAAAAGATGTGCATGCAAATGGTGCTTTTGGCAGAACGCGCACGTGGATTTCTACCAAACGACGTGCTAAGCATGCCGATGCTGCTCTTTTTAGCACCCGCGCACGGATTTGTGCGAAAACGCGTTTTAAGCATGCACATGCATCTTTTGGTAGACGAGATTGAAGTTTTCTGCAAAACCACAAGATGTGCATGCAAATGGTGCTTTTCGCAGAACGCGCACGTGGATTTCTACCAAACAACGTGCTAAGCATGCCGATGCTGCTCTTTTTAGCACCCGCGCACGGATTCGTGCGAAAACGCGTTTTAAGCATGCACATGCATCTTTTGGTAGACGAGATTGAAGTTTTCTGCAAAACCACGAAATGTGCATGCAAATGGTGCTTTTCGCAGAACGCGCACGTGGATTTCTACCAAACAACGTGCTAAGCATGCCGATGCTGCTCTTTTTAGCACCCGCGCACGGATTCGTGCGAAAACGCGTTTTAAGCATGCACATGCATCTTTTGGTAGACGAGATTGAAGTTTTCTGCAAAACCACAAGATGTGCATGCAAATGGTGCTTTTCGCAGAACGCGCACGTGGATTTCTACCAAACAACGTGCTAAGCATGCCGATGCTGCTCTTTTTAGCACCCGCGCACGGATTCGTGCGAAAACGCGTTTTAAGCATGCACATGCATCTTTTGGTAGACAAGATTGAAGTTTTCTGCAAAACCACAAGATGTGCATGCAAATGGTGCTTTTGGCAGAACGCGCACGTGGATTTCTACCAAACGACGTGCTAAGCATGCCGATGCTGCTCTTTTTAGCACCCGCGCACGGATTTGTGCGAAAACGCGTTTTAAGCATGCACATGCATCTTTTGGTAGACGCGGATGAAGTTTTCTGCAAAACCACAAGATGTGCATGCAAATGGTGCTTTTGGCAGAACGCGCACGTGGATTTCTACCAAACGACGTGCTAAGCATGCCGATGCTGCTCTTTTTAGCACCCGCGCACGGATTCGTGCGAAAACGCGTTTCAAGCATGCGCATGCATCTTTTGGTAGACGCGGATGAAGTTTTCTGCAAAACCACAAGATGTGCATGCAAATGGTGCTCTTGGCAGAACGCGCACGTGGATTTCTACCAAACGACGTGCTAAGCATGCCGATGCTGCTCTTTTTAGCACCCGCGCACGGATATGTGCGAAAACGCGTTTTAAGCATGCACATGCATCTTTTGGTAGACGAGATTGAAGTTTTCTGCAAAACCACAAGATGTGCATGCAAATGGTGCTTTTGGCAGAACGCGCACGTGGATTTCTACCAAACGACGTGCTAAGCATGCCGATGCTGCTCTTTTTAGCACCCGCGCACGGATTTGTGCGAAAACGCGTTTTAAGCATGCACATGCATCTTTTGATAGACGAGATTGAAGTTTTCTGCAAAACCACAAGATGTGCATGCAAATGGTGCTTTTCGCAGAACGCGCACGTGGATTTCTACCAAACAACGTGCTAAGCATGCCGATACTGCTCTTTTTAGCACCCGCGCACGGATTCGTGCGAAAACGCGTTTTAAGCATGCACATGCATCTTTTGGTAGACGAGATTGAAGTTTTCTGCGAAAGCACAAGATGTGCATGCAAATGGTGCTTTTCGCAGAACGCGCACGTGGATTTCTACCAAACAACGTGCTCAGCATGCCGATGCTGCTCTTTTTAGCACCCGCGCACGCATTCGTGCGAAAACGCGTTTTAAGCAAGCACATGCATCTTTTGGTAGACGAGATTGAAGTTTTCTGCAAAACCACAAGATGTGCATGCAAATGGTGCTTTTGGCAGAACGCGCACGTGGATTTCTACCAAACGACGTGCTAAGCATGCCGATGCTGCTCTTTTTAGCACCCGCGCACGGATTCGTGCGAAAACGCGTTTTAAGCATGCACATGCATCTTTTGGTAGACGCGGATGAAGTTTTCTGCAAAACCACAAGATGTGCATGCAAATGGTGCTTTTGGCAGAACGCGCACGTGGATTTCTACCAAACGACGTGCTAAGCATGCCGATGCTGCTCTTTTTAGCACCCGCGCACGGATTTGTGCGAAAACGCGTTTTAAGCATGCACATGTATCTTTTGGTAGACGAGATTGAAGTTTTCTGCAAAACCACAAGATGTGCATGCAAATGGTGCTTTTCGCAGAACGCGCACGTGGATTTCTACCAAACAACGTGCTAAGCATGCCGATGCTGCTCTTTTTAGCACCCGCGCACGGATTCGTGCGAAAACGCGTTTTAAGCATGCACATGCATCTTTTGGTAGACGAGATTGAAGTTTTCTGCAAAACCACAAGATGTGCATGCAAATGGTGCTTTTCGCAGAACGCGCACGTGGATTTCTACCAAACAACGTGCTAAGCATGCCGATGCTGCTCTTAGCACCCGCGCACGGATTCGTGCGAAAACGCGTTTTAAGCATGCACATGCATCTTTTGGTAGACGAGATTGAAGTTTTCTGCAAAACCACAAGATGTGCATGCAAATGGTGCTTTTGGCAGAACGCGCACGTGGATTTCTACCAAACGACGTGCTAAGCATGCCGATGCTGCTCTTTTTAGCACCCGCGCACGGATTCGCGCGAAAACGCGTTTTAAGCATGCACATGCATCTTTTGGTAGACGCGGATGAAGTTTTCTGCAAAACCACAAGATGTGCATGCAAATGGTGCTTTTCGCAGAACGCGCACGTGGATTTCTACCAAACGAGGTGCTAAGCATGCCGATGCTGCTCTTTTTAGCACCCGCGCACGGATTTGTGCGAAAACGCGTTTTAAGCATGCACATGCATCTTTTGGTAGACGAGATTGAAGTTTTCTGCAAAACCACAAGATGTGCATGCAAATGGTGCTTTTCGCAGAACGCGCACGTGGATTTCTACCAAACAACGTGCTAAGCATGCCGATGCTGCTCTTTTTAGCACCCGCGCACGGATTCGTGCGAAAACGCGTTTTAAGCATGCACATGCATCTTTTGGTAGACGCGGATGAAGTTTTCTGCAAAACCACAAGATGTGCATGCAAATGGTGCTTTTGGCAGAACGCGCACGTGGATTTCTACCAAACGACGTGCTAAGCATGCCGATGCTGCTCTTTTTAGCACCCGCGCACGGATTCGTGCGAAAACGCGTTTCAAGCATGCGCATGCATCTTTTGGTAGACGCGGATGAAGTTTTCTGCAAAACCACAAGATGTGCATGCAAATCGTGCTTTTCGCAGAACGCGCACGTGGATTTCTACCAAACAACGTGCTAAGCATGCCGATGCTGCTCTTTTTAGCACCCGCGCACGGATTTGTGCGAAAACGCGTTTTAAGCATGCACATGCATCTTTTGGTAGACGAGATTGAAGTTTTCTGCAAAACCACAAGATGTGCATGCAAATGGTGCTTTTCGCAGAACGCGCACGTGGATTTCTACCAAACAACGTGCTAAGCATGCCGATGCTGCTCTTTTTAGCACCCGCGCACGGATTCGTGCGAAAACGCGTTTTAAGCATGCACATGCATCTTTTGGTAGACGCGGATGAAGTTTTCTGCAAAACCACAAGATGTGCATGCAAATGGTGCTTTTGGCAGAACGCGCACGTGGATTTCTACCAAACGACGTGCTAAGCATGCCGATGCTGCTCTTTTTAGCACCCGCGCACGGATTCGTGCGAAAAAGCGTTTCAAGCATGCGCATGCATCTTTTGGTAGACGCGGATGAAGTTTTCTGCAAAACCACAAGATGTGCATGCAAATGGTGCTCTTGGCAGAACGCGCACGTGGATTTCTACCAAACGACGTGCTAAGCATGCCGATGCTGCTCTTTTTAGCACCCGCGCACGGATTTGTGCGAAAACGCGTTTTAAGCATGCACATGCATCTTTTGGTAGACGAGATTGAAGTTTTCTGCAAAACCACAAGATGTGCATGCAAATGGTGCTTTTGGCAGAACGCGCACGTGGATTTCTACCAAACGACGTGCTAAGCATGCCGATGCTGCTCTTTTTAGCACCCGCGCACGGATTTGTGCGAAAACGCGTTTTAAGCATGCACATGCATCTTTTGATAGACGAGATTGAAGTTTTCTGAAAACCACAAGATGTGCATGCAAATGGTGCTTTTCGCAGAACGCGCACGTGGATTTCTACCAAACAACGTGCTAAGCATGCCGATACTGCTCTTTTTAGCACCCGCGCACGGATTCGTGCGAAAACGCGTTTTAAGCATGCACATGCATCTTTTGGTAGACGAGATTGAAGTTTTCTGCGAAAGCACAAGATGTGCATGCAAATGGTGCTTTTCGCAGAACGCGCACGTGGATTTCTACCAAACAACGTGCTCAGCATGCCGATGCTGCTCTTTTTAGCACGCGCGCACGCATTCGTGCGAAAACGCGTTTTAAGCAAGCACATGCATCTTTTGGTAGACGAGATTGAAGTTTTCTGCAAAACCAAAAGATGTGCATGCAAATGGTGCTTTTGGCAGAACGCGCACGTGGATTTCTACCAAACGACGTGCTAAGCATGCCGATGCTGCTCTTTTTAGCACCCGCGCACGGATTTGTGCGAAAACGCGTTTTAAGCATGCACATGCATCTTTTGGTAGACGAGATTGAAGTTTTCTGCAAAACCACAAGATGTGCATGCAAATGGTGCTTTTCGCAGAACGCGCACGTGGATTTCTACCAAACAACGTGCTAAGCATGCCGATGCTGCTCTTTTTAGCTCCCGCGCACGGATTCGTGCGAAAACGCGTTTTAAGCATGCACATGCATCTTTTGGTAGACGAGATTGAAGTTTTCTGCAAAACCACGAAATGTGCATGCAAATGGTGCTTTTCGCAGAACGCGCACGTGGATTTCTACCAAACAACGTGCTAAGCATGCCGATGCTGCTCTTTTTAGCACCGGCGCACGGATTCGTGCGAAAACGCGTTTTAAGCATGCACATGCATCTTTTGGTAGACGAGATTGAAGTTTTCTGCAAAACCACAAGATGTGCATGCAAATGGTGCTTTTCGCAGAACGCGCACGTGGATTTCTACCAAACAACGTGCTAAGCATGCCGATGCTGCTCTTTTTAGCACCCGCGCACGGATTCGTGCGAAAACGCGTTTTAAGCATGCACATGCATCTTTTGGTAGACAAGATTGAAGTTTTCTGCAAAACCACAAGATGTGCATGCAAATGGTGCTTTTGGCAGAACGCGCACGTGGATTTCTACCAAACGACGTGCTAAGCATGCCGATGCTGCTCTTTTTAGCACCCGCGCACGGATTCGCGCGAAAACGCGTTTTAAGCATGCACATGCATCTTTTGGTAGACGCGGATGAAGTTTTCTGCAAAACCACAAGATGTGCATGCAAATGGTGCTTTTCGCAGAACGCGCACGTGGATTTCTACCAAACGAGGTGCTAAGCATGCCGATGCTGCTCTTTTTAGCACCCGCGCGCGGATTTGTGCGAAAACGCGTTTTAAGCATGCACATGCATCTTTTGGTAGACGAGATTGAAGTTTTCTGCAAAACCACAAGATGTGCATGCAAATGGTGCTTTTGGCAGAACGCGCACGTGGATTTCTACCAAACGACGTGCTAAGCATGCCGATGCTGCTCTTTTTAGCACCCGCGCACGGATTCGCGCGAAAACGCGTTTTAAGCATGCACATGCATCTTTTGGTAGACGAGATTGAAGTTTTCTGCAAAACCACAAGATGTGCATGCAAATGGTGCTTTTCGCAGAACGCGCACGTGGATTTCTACCAAACAACGTGCTAAGCATGCCGATGCTGCTCTTTTTAGCACCCGCGCACGGATTCGTGCGAAAACGCGTTTTAAGCATGCACATGCATCTTTTGGTAGACGCGGATGAAGTTTTCTGCAAAACCACAAGATGTGCATGCAAATGGTGCTTTTGGCAGAACGCGCACGTGGATTTCTACCAAACGACGTGCTAAGCATGCCGATGCTGTTCTTTTTAGCACCCGCGCACGGATTCGTGCGAAAACGCGTTTTAAGCATGCACATGCATCTTTTGGTAGACGCGGATGAAGTTTTCTGCAAAACCACAAGATGTGCGTGCAAATGGTGCTCTTGGCAGAACGCGTACGTGGATTTCTACCAAACGACGTGCTAAGCATGCCGATGCTGCTCTTTTTAGCACCCGCGCACGGATTTGTGCGAAAACGCGTTTTAAGCATGCACATGCATCTTTTGGTAGACGAGATTGAAGTTTTCTGCAAAACCACAAGATGTGCATGCAAATGGTGCTTTTCGCAGAACGCGCACGTGGATTTCTACCAAACAACGTGCTAAGCATGCCGATGCTGCTCTTTTTAGCACCCGCGCACGGATTCGTGCGAAAACGCGTTTTAAGCATGCACATGCATCTTTTGGTAGACGAGATTGAAGTTTTCTGCAAAACCACAAGATGTGCATGCAAATGGTGCTTTTGGCAGAACGCGCACGTGGATTTCTACCAAACGACGTGCTAAGCATGCCGATGCTGCTCTTTTTAGCACCCGCGCACGGATTCGCGCGAAAACGCGTTTTAAGCATGCACATGCATCTTTTGGTAGACGCGGATTAAGTTTTCTGCAAAACCACAAGATGTGCATGCAAATGGTGCTCTTGGCAGAACGCGCACGTGGATTTCTACCAAACGACGTGCTAAGCATGCCGATGCTGCTCTTTTTAGCACCCGCGCACGGATTTGTGAGAAAACGCGTTTTAAGCATGCACATGCATCTTTTGGTAGACGAGATTGAAGTTTTCTGCAAAACCACAAGATGTGCATGCAAATGGTGCTTTTCGCAGGACGCGCACGTGGATTTCTACCAAACAACGTGCTAAGCATGCCGATGCTGCTCTTTTTAGCACCCGCGCACGGATTCGTGCGAAAACGCGTTTTAAGCATGCACATGCATCTTTTGGTAGACGAGATTGAAGTTTTCTGCAAAACCACAAGATGTGCATGCAAATGGTGCTTTTCACAGAACGCGCACGTGGATTTCTACCAAACAACGTGCTAAGCATGCCGATGCTGCTCTTTTTCGCACCCGCGCACGGATTCGTGCGAAAACGCGTTTTAAGCATGCACATGCATCTTTTGGTAGACGAGATTGAAGTTTTCTGCAAAACCACAAGATGTGCATGCAAATGGCGATTTTCGCAGAACGCGCACGTGGATTTCTACCAAACAACGTGCTAAGCATGCCGATGCTGCTCTTTTTAGCACCCGCGCACGGATTTGTGCGAAAACGCGTTTTAAGCATGCACATGCATCTTTTGGTAGACGAGATTGAAGTTTTCTGCAAAACCACAAGATGTGCATGCAAATGGTGCTTTTCGCAGAACGCGCACGTGGATTTCTACCAAACAACGTGCTAAGCATGCCGATGCTGCTCTTTTTAGCACCCGCGCACGGATGCGTGCGAAAACGCGTTTTAAGCATGCACATGCATCTTTTGGTAGACGAGATTGAAGTTTTCTGCAAAAGCACAAGATGTGCATGCAAATGGTGCTTTTCGCAGAACGCGCACGTGGATTTCTACCAAACAACGTGCTCAGCATGCCGATGCTGCTCTTTTTAGCACCCGCGCACGGATTCGTGCGAAAACGCGTTTTATGCATGCACATGCATCTTTTGGTAGACGAGATTGAAGTTTTCTGCAAAACCACGAAATGTGCATGCAAATGGTGCTTTTCGCAGAACGCGCACGTGGATTTCTACCAAACAACGTGCTAAGCATGCCGATGCTGCTCTTTTTAGCACCGGCGCACGGATTCGTGCGAAAACGCGTTTTAAGCATGCACATGCATCTTTTGGTAGACGAGATTGAAGTTTTCTGCAAAACCACAAGATGTGCATGCAAATGGTGCTTTTCGCAGAACGCGCACGTGGATTTCTACCAAACAACGTGCTAAGCATGCCGATGCTGCTCTTTTTAGCACCCGCGCACGGATTCGTGCGAAAACGCGTTTTAAGCATGCACATGCATCTTTTGGTAGACAAGATTGAAGTTTTCTGCAAAACCACAAGATGTGCATGCAAATGGTGCTTTTGGCAGAACGCGCACGTGGATTTCTACCAAACGACGTGCTAAGCATGCCGATGCTGCTCTTTTTAGCACCCGCGCACGGATTCGCGCGAAAACGCGTTTTAAGCATGCACATGCATCTTTTGGTAGACGCGGATGAAGTTTTCTGCAAAACCACAAGATGTGCATGCAAATGGTGCTTTTCGCAGAACGCGCACGTGGATTTCTACCAAACGAGGTGCTAAGCATGCCGATGCTGCTCTTTTTAGCACCCGCGCGCGGATTTGTGCGAAAACGCGTTTTAAGCATGCACATGCATCTTTTGGTAGACGAGATTGAAGTTTTCTGCAAAACCACAAGATGTGCATGCAAATGGTGCTTTTGGCAGAACGCGCACGTGGATTTCTACCAAACGACGTGCTAAGCATGCCGATGCTGCTCTTTTTAGCACCCGCGCACGGATTCGCGCGAAAACGCGTTTTAAGCATGCACATGCATCTTTTGGTAGACGAGATTGAAGTTTTCTGCAAAACCACAAGATGTGCATGCAAATGGTGCTTTTCGCAGAACGCGCACGTGGATTTCTACCAAACAACGTGCTAAGCATGCCGATGCTGCTCTTTTTAGCACCCGCGCACGGATTCGTGCGAAAACGCGTTTTAAGCATGCACATGCATCTTTTGGTAGACGCGGATGAAGTTTTCTGCAAAACCACAAGATGTGCATGCAAATGGTGCTTTTGGCAGAACGCGCACGTGGATTTCTACCAAACGACGTGCTAAGCATGCCGATGCTGTTCTTTTTAGCACCCGCGCACGGATTCGTGCGAAAACGCGTTTTAAGCATGCACATGCATCTTTTGGTAGACGCGGATGAAGTTTTCTGCAAAACCACAAGATGTGCGTGCAAATGGTGCTCTTGGCAGAACGCGTACGTGGATTTCTACCAAACGACGTGCTAAGCATGCCGATGCTGCTCTTTTTAGCACCCGCGCACGGATTTGTGCGAAAACGCGTTTTAAGCATGCACATGCATCTTTTGGTAGACGAGATTGAAGTTTTCTGCAAAACCACAAGATGTGCATGCAAATGGTGCTTTTCGCAGAACGCGCACGTGGATTTCTACCAAACAACGTGCTAAGCATGCCGATGCTGCTCTTTTTAGCACCCGCGCACGGATTCGTGCGAAAACGCGTTTTAAGCATGCACATGCATCTTTTGGTAGACGAGATTGAAGTTTTCTGCAAAACCACAAGATGTGCATGCAAATGGTGCTTTTGGCAGAACGCGCACGTGGATTTCTACCAAACGACGTGCTAAGCATGCCGATGCTGCTCTTTTTAGCACCCGCGCACGGATTCGCGCGAAAACGCGTTTTAAGCATGCACATGCATCTTTTGGTAGACGCGGATTAAGTTTTCTGCAAAACCACAAGATGTGCATGCAAATGGTGCTCTTGGCAGAACGCGCACGTGGATTTCTACCAAACGACGTGCTAAGCATGCCGATGCTGCTCTTTTTAGCACCCGCGCACGGATTTGTGAGAAAAACGCGTTTTAAGCATGCACATGCATCTTTTGGTAGACGAGATTGAAGTTTTCTGCAAAACCACAAGATGTGCATGCAAATGGTGCTTTTCGCAGGACGCGCACGTGGATTTCTACCAAACAACGTGCTAAGCATGCCGATGCTGCTCTTTTTAGCACCCGCGCACGGATTCGTGCGAAAACGCGTTTTAAGCATGCACATGCATCTTTTGGTAGACGAGATTGAAGTTTTCTGCAAAACCACAAGATGTGCATGCAAATGGTGCTTTTCACAGAACGCGCACGTGGATTTCTACCAAACAACGTGCTAAGCATGCCGATGCTGCTCTTTTTCGCACCCGCGCACGGATTCGTGCGAAAACGCGTTTTAAGCATGCACATGCATCTTTTGGTAGACGAGATTGAAGTTTTCTGCAAAACCACAAGATGTGCATGCAAATGGCGATTTTCGCAGAACGCGCACGTGGATTTCTACCAAACAACGTGCTAAGCATGCCGATGCTGCTCTTTTTAGCACCCGCGCACGGATTTGTGCGAAAACGCGTTTTTAAGCATGCACATGCATCTTTTGGTAGACGAGATTGAAGTTTTCTGCAAAACCACAAGATGTGCATGCAAATGGTGCTTTTCGCAGAACGCGCACGTGGATTTCTACCAAACAACGTGCTAAGCATGCCGATGCTGCTCTTTTTAGCACCCGCGCACGGATTCGTGCGAAAACGCGTTTTAAGCATGCACATGCATCTTTTGGTAGACGCGGATGAAGTTTTCTGCAAAACCACAAGATGTGCATGCAAATGGTGCTTTTGGCAGAACGCGCACGTGGATTTCTACCAAACGACGTGCTCAGCATGCCGATGCTGCTCTTTTTAGCACCCGCGCACGGATTCGTGCGAAAACGCGTTTTATGCATGCACATGCATCTTTTGGTAGACGAGATTGAAGTTTTCTGCAAAACCACAAGATGTGCATGCAAATGGTGCTTTTGGCAGAACGCGCACGTGGATTTCTACCAAACGACGTGCTAAGCATGCCGATGCTGCTCTTTTTAGCACCCGCGCACGGATTCGCGCGAAAACGCGTTTTAAGCATGCACATGCATCTTTTGGTAGACGCGGATTAAGTTTTCTGCAAAACCACAAGATGTGCATGCAAATGGTGCTCTTGGCAGAACGCGCACGTGGATTTCTACCAAACGACGTGCTAAGCATGCCGATGCTGCTCTTTTTAGCACCCGCGCACGGATTTGTGAGAAAACGCGTTTTAAGCATGCACATGCATCTTTTGGTAGACGAGATTGAAGTTTTCTGCAAAACCACAAGATGTGCATGCAAATGGTGCTTTTCGCAGAACGCGCACGTGGATTTCTACCAAACAACGTGCTAAGCATGCCGATGCTGCTCTTTTTAGCACCCGCGCACGGATTCGTGCGAAAACGCGTTTTAAGCATGCACATGCAGCTTTTGGTAGACGAGATTGAAGTTTTCTGCAAAACCACAAGATGTGCATGCAAATGGTGCTTTTTCGCAGAACGCGCACGTGGATTTCTACCAAACAACGTGCTAAGCATGCCGATGCTGCTCTTTTTAGCACCCGCGCACGGATTCGTGCGAAAACGCGTTTTAAGCATGCACATGCATCTTTTGGTAGACGAGATTGAAGTTTTCTGCAAAACCACAAGATGTGCATGCAAATGGTGCTTTTCGCAGAACGCGCACGTGGATTTCTACCAAACAACGTGCTAAGCATGCCGATGCTGCTCTTTTTAGCACCCGCGCACGGATTCGTGCGAAAACGCGTTTTAAGCATGCACATGCATCTTTTCGTAGACGCGGATGAAGTTTTCTGCAAAACCACAAGATGTGCATGCAAATGGTGCTTTTGGCAGAACGCGCACGTGGATTTCTACCAAACGACGTGCTAAGCATGCCGATGCTGCTCTTTTTAGCACCCGCGCACGGATTTGTGCGAAAACGCGTTTTAAGCATGCACATGCATCTTTTGGTAGACGAGATTGAAGTTTTCTGCAAAACCACAAGATGTGCATGCAAATGCTGCTTTTCGCAGAACGCGCACGTGGATTTCTACCAAACAACGTGCTAAGCATGCCGATGCTGCTCTTTTTAGCACCCGCGCACGGATTCGTGCGAAAACGCGTTTTAAGCATGCACATGCATCTTTTGGTAGACGAGATTGAAGTTTTCTGCAAAACCACAAGATGTGCATGCAAATGGTGCTTTTCGCAGAACGCGCACGTGGATTTCTACCAAACAACGTGCTAAGCATGCCGATGCTGCTCTTTTTAGCACCCGCGCACGGATTCGTGCGAAAACGCGTTTTAAGCATGCACATGCATCTTTTGGTAGACGAGATTGAAGTTTTCTGCAAAACCACAAGATGTGCATGCAAATGGTGCTTTTCACAGAACGCGCACGTGGATTTCTACCAAACAACGTGCTAAGCATGCCGATGCTGCTCTTTTTAGCACCCGCGCACGGATTCGTGCGAAAACGCGTTTTAAGCATGCACATGCATCTTTTGGTAGACGAGATTGAAGTTTTCTGCAATACCACAAGATGTGCATGCAAATGGTGCTTTTCGCAGAACGCGCACGTGGATTTCTACCAAACAACGTGCTAAGCATGCCGATGCTGCTCTTTTTAGCACCCGCGCACGGATTCGTGCGAAAACGCGTTTTAAGCATGCACATGCATCTTTTGGTAGACGCGGATGAAGTTTTCTGCAAAACCACAAGATGTGCATGCAAATGGTGCTTTTGGCAGAACGCGCACGTGTATTTCTACCAAACGACGTGCTAAGCATGCCGATGCTGCTCTTTTTAGCACCCGCGCACGGATTCGTGCGAAAACGCGTTTTAAGCATGCACATGCATCTTTTGGTAGACGAGATTGAAGTTTTCTGCAAAACCACAAGATGTGCATGCAAATGGTGCTTTTCGCAGAACGCGCACGTGGATTTCTACCAAACAACGTGCTAAGCTTGCCGATGCTGCTCTTTTTAGCGCCCGCGCACGGATTCGTGCGAAAACGCTTTTTAGGCATGCACATGCATCTTTTGGTAGACGAGATTGAAGTTTTCTGCAAAACCACAAGATGTGCATGCAAATGGTGCTTTTCGCAGAACGCGCACGTGGATTTCTACCAAACAACGTGCTAAGCATGCCGATGCTGCTCTTTTTAGCACCCGCGCACAGATTCGTGCGAAAACGCGTTTTAAGCATGCACATGCATCTTTTGGTAGACGAGATTGAAGTTTTCTGCAAAACCACAAGATGTGCATGCAAATGGTGCTTTTCACAGAACGCGCACGTGGATTTCTACCAAACAACGTGCTAAGCATGCCGATGCTGCTCTTTTTCGCACCCGCGCACGGATTCGTGCGAAAACGCGTTTTAAGCATGCACATGCATCTTTTGGTAGACGAGATTGAAGTTTTCTGCAAAACCACAAGATGTGCATGCAAATGGTGCTTTTCGCAGAACGCGCACGTGGATTTCTACCAAACAACGTGCTCAGCATGCCGATGCTGCTCTTTTTAGCACCCGCGCACGGATTCGTGCGAAAACGCGTTTTAAGCATGCACATGCATCTTTTGGTAGACGAGATTGAAGTTTTCTGCAAAACCACAAGATGTGCATGCAAATGGTGCTTTTGGCAGAACGCGCACGTGGATTTCTACCAAACGACGTGCTAAGCATGCCGATGCTGCTCTTTTTAGCACCCGCGCACGGATTCGCGCGAAAACGCGTTTTAAGCATGCACATGCATCTTTTGGTAGACGCGGATTAAGTTTTCTGCAAAACCACAAGATGTGCATGCAAATGGTGCTCTTGGCAGAACGCGCACGTGGATTTCTACCAAACGACGTGCTAAGCATGCCGATGCTGCTCTTTTTAGCACCCGCGCACGGATTTGTGAGAAAACGCGTTTTAAGCATGCACATGCATCTTTTGGTAGACGAGATTGAAGTTTTCTGCAAAACCACAAGATGTGCATGCAAATGGTGCTTTTCGCAGAACGCGCACGTGGATTTCTACCAAACAACGTGCTAAGCATGCCGATGCTGCTCTTTTTAGCACCCGCGCACGGATTCGTGCGAAAACGCGTTTTAAGCATGCACATGCATCTTTTGGTAGACGAGATTGAAGTTTTCTGCAAAACCACAAGATGTGCATGCAAATGGTGCTTTTCGCAGAACGCGAACGTGGATTTCTACCAAACAACGTGCTAAGCATGCCGATGCTGCTCTTTTTAGCACCCGCGCACGGATTCGTGCGAAAACGCGTTTTAAGCATGCACATGCATCTTTTGGTAGACGAGATTGAATTTTTCTGCAAAACCACAAGATGTGCATGCAAATGGTGCTTTTCGCAGAACGCGCACGTGGATTTCTACCAAACAACGTGCTAAACATGCCGATGCTGCTCTTTTTAGCACCCGCGCACGGATTCGTGCGAAAACGCGTTTTAAGCATGCACATGCATCTTTTGGTAGACGCGGATGAAGTTTTCTGCAAAACCACAAGATGTGCATGCAAATGGTGCTTTTGGCAGAACGCGCACGTGGATTTCTACCAAACGACGTGCTAAGCATGCCGATGCTGCTCTTTTTAGCACCCGCGCACGGATTTGTGCGAAAACGCGTTTTAAGCATGCACATGCATCTTTTGGTAGACGAGATTGAAGTTTTCTGCAAAACCACAAGATGTGCATGCAAATGGTGCTTTTCGCAGAACGCGCACGTGGATTTCTACCAAACAACGTGCTAAGCATGCCGATGCTGCTCTTTTTAGCACCCGCGCACGGATTCGTGCGAAAACGCGTTTTAAGCATGCACATGCATCTTTTGGTAGACGAGATTGAAGTTTTCTGCAAAACCACAAGATGTGCATGCAAATGGTGCTTTTCGCAGAACGCGCACGTGGATTTCTACCAAACAACGTGCTAAGCATGCCGATGCTGCTCTTTTTAGCACCCGCGCACGGATTCGTGCGAAAACGCGTTTTAAGCATGCACATGCATCTTTTGGTAGACGAGATTGAAGTTTTCTGCAAAACCACAAGATGTGCATGCAAATGGTGCTTTTCGCAGAACGCGCACGTGGATTTCTACCAAACAACGTGCTAAGCATGCCGATGCTGCTCTTTTTAGCACCCGCGCACGGATTCGTGCGAAAACGCGTTTTAGGCATGCACATGCATCTTTTGGTAGACGAGATTGAAGTTTTCTGCAAAACCACAAGATGTGCATGCAAATGGTGCTTTTCGCAGAACGCGCACGTGGATTTCTACCAAACAACGTGCTAAGCATGCCGATGCTGCTCTTTTTAGCACCCGCGCACGGATTCGTGCGAAAACGCGTTTTAAGCATGCACATGCATCTTTTGGTAGACGAGATTAAAGTTTTCTGCAAAACCACAAGATGTGCATGCAAATGGTGCTTTTCGCAGAACGCGCACGTGGATTTCTACCAAACAACGTGTTAAGCATGCCGATGCTGCTCTTTTTAGCACCCGCGCACGGATTCGTGCGAAAACGCGTTTTAAGCATGCACATGCATCTTTTGGTAGACGAGATTGAAGTTTTCTGCAAAACCACAAGATGTGCATGCAAATGGTGCTTTTCGCAGAACGCGCACGTGGATTTCTACCAAACGACGTGCTAAGCATGCCGATGCTGCTCTTTTTAGCACCCGCGCACGGATTCGTGCGAAAACGCGTTTTAAGCATGCACATGCATCTTTTGGTAGACGAGATTGAAGTTTTCTGCAAAAGCACAAGATGTGCATGCAAATGGTGCTTTTCGCAGAACGCGCACGTGGATTTCTACCAAACAACGTGCTCAGCATGCCGATGCTGCTCTTTTTAGCACCCGCGCACGGATTCGTGCGAAAACGCGTTTTAAGCATGCACATGCATCTTTTGGTAGACGAGATTGAAGTTTTCTGCAAAACCACAAGATGTGCATGCAAATGGTGCTTTTGGCAGAACGCGCACGTGGATTTCTACCAAACGACGTGCTAAGCATGCCGATGCTGCTCTTTTTAGCACCCGCGCACGGATTCGCGCGAAAACGCGTTTTAAGCATGCACATGCATCTTTTGGTAGACGCGGATTAAGTTTTCTGCAAAACCACAAGATGTGCATGCAAATGGTGCTCTTGGCAGAACGCGCACGTGGATTTCTACCAAACGACGTGCTAAGCATGCCGATGCTGCTCTTTTTAGCACCCGCGCACGGATTTGTGAGAAAACGCGTTTTAAGCATGCACATGCATCTTTTGGTAGACGAGATTGAAGTTTTCTGCAAAACCACAAGATGTGCATGCAAATGGTGCTTTTCGCAGAACGCGCACGTGGATTTCTACCAAACAACGTGCTAAGCATGCCGATGCTGCTCTTTTTAGCACCCGCGCACGGATTCGTGCGAAAACGCGTTTTAAGCATGCACATGCATCTTTTGGTAGACGAGATTGAAGTTTTCTGCAAAACCACAAGATGTGCATGCAAATGGTGCTTTTCGCAGAACGCGCACGTGGATTTCTACCAAACAACGTGCTAAGCATGCCGATGCTGCTCTTTTTAGCACCCGCGCACGGATTCGTGCGAAAACGCGTTTTAAGCATGCACATGCATCTTTTGGTAGACGAGATTGAAGTTTTCTGCAAAACCACAAGATGTGCATGCAAATGGTGCTTTTCGCAGAACGCGCACGTGGACTTCTACCAAACAACGTGCTAAGCATGCCGATGCTGCTCTTTTTAGCACCCGCGCACGGATTCGTGCGAAAACGCGTTTTAAGCATGCACATGCATCTTTTGGTAGACGCGGATGAAGTTTTCTGCAAAACCACAAGATGTGCATGCAAATGGTGCTTTTGGCAGAACGCGCACGTGGATTTCTACCAAACGACGTGCTAAGCATGCCGATGCTGCTCTTTTTAGCACCCGCGCACGGATTCGTGCGAAAACGCGTTTCAAGCATGCGCATGCATCTTTTGGTAGACGCGGATGAAGTTTTCTGCAAAACCACAAGATGTGCATGCAAATGGTGCTCTTGGCAGAACGCGCACGTGGATTTCTACCAAACGACGTGCTAAGCATGCCGATGCTGCTCTTTTTAGCACCCGCGCACGGATATGTGCGAAAACGCGTTTTAAGCATGCACATGCATCTTTTGGTAGACGAGATTGAAGTTTTCTGCAAAACCACAAGATGTGCATGCAAATGGTGCTTTTGGCAGAACGCGCACGTGGATTTCTACCAAACGACGTGCTAAGCATGCCGATGCTTCTCTTTTTAGCACCCGCGCACGGATTTGTGCGAAAACGCGTTTTAAGCATGCACATGCATCTTTTGGTAGACGAGATTGAAGTTTTCTGCGAAAGCACAAGATGTGCATGCAAATGGTGCTTTTCGCAGAACGCGCACGTGGATTTTTTACCAAACAACGTGCTCAGCATGCCGATGCTTCTCTTTTTAGCACCCGCGCACGCATTCGTGCGAAAACGCGTTTTAAGCAAGCACATGCATCTTTTGGTAGACGCGATTGAAGTTTTCTGCAAAACCACAAGATGTGCATGCAAATGGTGCTTTTGGCAGAACGCGCACGTGGATTTCTACCAAACGACGTGCTAAGCATGCCGATGCTGCTCTTTTTAGCACCCGCGCACGGATTCGTGCGAAAACGCGTTTTAAGCATGCACATGCATCTTTTGGTAGACGCGGATGAAGTTTTCTGCAAAACCACAAGATGTGCATGCAAATGGTGCTTTTGGCAGAACGCGCACGTGGATTTCTACCAAACGACGTGCTAAGCATGCCGATGCTGCTCTTTTTAGCACCCGCGCACGGATTTGTGCGAAAACGCGTTTTAAGCATGCACATGCATCTTTTGGTAGACGAGATTGAAGTTTTCTGCAAAACCACAAGATGTGCATGCAAATGGTGCTTTTCGCAGAACGCGCACGTGGATTTCTACCAAACAACGTGCTAAGCATGCCGATGCTGCTCTTTTTAGCACCCGCGCACGGATTCGTGCGAAAACGCGTTTTAAGCATGCACATGCATCTTTTGGTAGACGAGATTGAAGTTTTCTGCAAAACCACAAGATGTGCATGCAAATGGTGCTTTTCGCAGAACGCGCACGTGGATTTCTACCAAACAACGTGCTAAGCATGCCGATGCTGCTCTTAGCACCCGCGCACGGATTCGTGCGAAAACGCGTTTTAAGCATGCACATGCATCTTTTGGTAGACGAGATTGAAGTTTTCTGCAAAACCACAAGATGTGCATGCAAATGGTGCTTTTGGCAGAACGCGCACGTGGATTTCTACCAAACGACGTGCTAAGCATGCCGATGCTGCTCTTTTTAGCACCCGCGCACGGATTCGCGCGAAAACGCGTTTTAAGCATGCACATGCATCTTTTGGTAGACGCGGATGAAGTTTTCTGCAAAACCACACGATGTGCATGCAAATGGTGCTTTTCGCAGAACGCGCACGTGGATTTCTACCAAACGAGGTGCTAAGCATGCCGATGCTGCTCTTTTTAGCACCCGCGCACGGATTTGTGCGAAAACGCGTTTTAAGCATGCACATGCATCTTTTGGTAGACGAGATTGAAGTTTTCTGCAAAACCACAAGATGTGCATGCAAATGGTGCTTTTCGCAGAACGCGCACGTGGATTTCTACCAAACAACGTGCTAAGCATGCCGATGCTGCTCTTTTTAGCACCCGCGCACGGATTCGTGCGAAAACGCGTTTTAAGCATGCACATGCATCTTTTGGTAGACGCGGATGAAGTTTTCTGCAAAACCACAAGATGTGCATGCAAATGGTGCTTTTGGCAGAACGCGCACGTGGATTTCTACCAAACGACGTGCTAAGCATGCCGATGCTGCTCTTTTTAGCACCCGCGCACGGATTCGTGCGAAAACGCGTTTCAAGCATGCGCATGCATCTTTTGGTAGACGCGGATGAAGTTTTCTGCAAAACCACAAGATGTGCATGCAAATGGTGCTCTTGGCAGAACGCGCACGTGGATTTCTACCAAACGACGTGCTAAGCATGCCGATGCTGCTCTTTTTAGCACCCGCGCACGGATTTGTGCGAAAACGCGTTTTAAGCATGCACATGCATCTTTTGGTAGACGAGATTGAAGTTTTCTGCAAAACCACAAGATGTGCATGCAAATGGTGCTTTTGGCAGAACGCGCACGTGGATTTCTACCAAACGACGTGCTAAGCATGCCGATGCTGCTCTTTTTAGCACCCGCGCACGGATTTGTGCGAAAACGCGTTTTAAGCATGCACATGCATCTTTTGATAGACGAGATTGAAGTTTTCTGCAAAACCACAAGATGTGCATGCAAATGGTGCTTTTCGCAGAACGCGCACGTGGATTTCTACCAAACAACGTGCTAAGCATGCCGATACTGCTCTTTTTAGCACCCGCGCTCGGATTCGTGCGAAAACGCGTTTTAAGCATGCACATGCATCTTTTGGTAGACGAGATTGAAGTTTTCTGCGAAAGCACAAGATGTGCATGCAAATGGTGCTTTTCGCAGAACGCGCACGTGGATTTCTACCAAACAACGTGCTCAGCATGCCGATGCTGCTCTTTTTAGCACCCGCGCACGCATTCGTGCGAAAACGCGTTTTAAGCAAGCACATGCATCTTTTGGTAGACGAGATTGAACTTTTCTGCAAAACCAAAAGATGTGCATGCAAATGGTGCTTTTGGCAGAACGCGCACGTGGATTTCTACCAAACGACGTGCTAAGCATGCCGATGCTGCTCTTTTTAGCACCCGCGCACGGATTTGTGCGAAAACGCGTTTTAAGCATGCACATGCATCTTTTGGTAGACGAGATTGAAGTTTTCTGCAAAACCACAAGATGTGCATGCAAATGGTGCTTTTCGCAGAACGCGCACGTGAATTTCTACCAAACAACGTGCTAAGCATGCCGATGCTGCTCTTTTTAGCACCCGCGCACGGATTCGTGCGAAAACGCGTTTTAAGCATGCACATGCATCTTTTGGTAGACGAGATTGAAGTTTTCTGCAAAACCACGAAATGTGCATGCAAATGGTGCTTTTCGCAGAACGCGCACGTGGATTTCTACCAAACAACGTGCTAAGCATGCCGATGCTGCTCTTTTTAGCACCCGCGCACGGATTCGTGCGAAAACGCGTTTTAAGCATGCACATGCATCTTTTGGTAGACGAGATTGAAGTTTTCTGCAAAACCACAAGATGTGCATGCAAATGGTGCTTTTCGCAGAACGCGCACGTGGATTTCTACCAAACAACGTGCTAAGCATGCCGATGCTGCTCTTTTTAGCACCCGCGCACGGATTCGTGCGAAAACGCGTTTTAAGCATGCACATGCATCTTTTGGTAGACAAGATTGAAGTTTTCTGCAAAACCACAAGATGTGCATGCAAATGGTGCTTTTGGCAGAACGCGCACGTGGATTTCTACCAAACGACGTGCTAAGCATGCCGATGCTGCTCTTTTTAGCACCCGCGCACGGATTTGTGCGAAAACGCGTTTTAAGCATGCACATGCATCTTTTGGTAGACGCGGATGAAGTTTTCTGCAAAACCACAAGATGTGCATGCAAATGGTGCTTTTGGCAGAACGCGCACGTGGATTTCTACCAAACGACGTGCTAAGCATGCCGATGCTGCTCTTTTTAGCACCCGCGCACGGATTCGTGCGAAAACGCGTTTCAAGCATGCGCATGCATCTTTTGGTAGACGCGGATGAAGTTTTCTGCAAAACCACAAGATGTGCATGCAAATGGTGCTCTTGGCAGAACGCGCACGTGGATTTCTACCAAACGACGTGCTAAGCATGCCGATGCTGCTCTTTTTAGCACCCGCGCACGGATATGTGCGAAAACGCGTTTTAAGCATGCACATGCATCTTTTGGTAGACGAGATTGAAGTTTTCTGCAAAACCACAAGATGTGCATGCAAATGGTGCTTTTGGCAGAACGCGCACGTGGATTTCTACCAAACGACGTGCTAAGCATGCCGATGCTGCTCTTTTTAGCACCCGCGCACGGATTTGTGCGAAAACGCGTTTTAAGCATGCACATGCATCTTTTGATAGACGAGATTGAAGTTTTCTGCAAAACCACAAGATGTGCATGCAAATGGTGCTTTTCGCAGAACGCGCACGTGGATTTCTACCAAACAACGTGCTAAGCATGCCGATACTGCTCTTTTTAGCACCCGCGCACGGATTCGTGCGAAAACGCGTTTTAAGCATGCACATGCATCTTTTGGTAGACGAGATTGAAGTTTTCTGCGAAAGCACAAGATGTGCATGCAAATGGTGCTTTTCGCAGAACGCGCACGTGGATTTCTACCAAACAACGTGCTCAGCATGCCGATGCTGCTCTTTTTAGCACCCGCGCACGCATTCGTGCGAAAACGCGTTTTAAGCAAGCACATGCATCTTTTGGTAGACGAGATTGAAGTTTTCTGCAAAACCACAAGATGTGCATGCAAATGGTGCTTTTGGCAGAACGCGCACGTGGATTTCTACCAAACGACGTGCTAAGCATGCCGATGCTGCTCTTTTTAGCACCCGCGCACGGATTCGTGCGAAAACGCGTTTTAAGCATGCACATGCATCTTTTGGTAGACGCGGATGAAGTTTTCTGCAAAACCACAAGATGTGCATGCAAATGGTGCTTTTGGCAGAACGCGCACGTGGATTTCTACCAAACGACGTGCTAAGCATGCCGATGCTGCTCTTTTTAGCACCCGCGCACGGATTTGTGCGAAAACGCGTTTTAAGCATGCACATGTATCTTTTGGTAGACGAGATTGAAGTTTTCTGCAAAACCACAAGATGTGCATGCAAATGGTGCTTTTCGCAGAACGCGCACGTGGATTTCTACCAAACAACGTGCTAAGCATGCCGATGCTGCTCTTTTTAGCACCCGCGCACGGATTCGTGCGAAAACGCGTTTTAAGCATGCACATGCATCTTTTGGTAGACGAGATTGAAGTTTTCTGCAAAACCACAAGATGTGCATGCAAATGGTGCTTTTCGCAGAACGCGCACGTGGATTTCTACCAAACAACGTGCTAAGCATGCCGATGCTGCTCTTAGCACCCGCGCACGGATTCGTGCGAAAACGCGTTTTAAGCATGCACATGCATCTTTTGGTAGACGAGATTGAAGTTTTCTGCAAAACCACAAGATGTGCATGCAAATGGTGCTTTTGGCAGAACGCGCACGTGGATTTCTACCAAACGACGTGCTAAGCATGCCGATGCTGCTCTTTTTAGCACCCGCGCACGGATTCGCGCGAAAACGCGTTTTAAGCATGCACATGCATCTTTTGGTAGACGCGGATGAAGTTTTCTGCAAAACCACAAGATGTGCATGCAAATGGTGCTTTTCGCAGAACGCGGACGTGGATTTCTACCAAACGAGGTGCTAAGCATGCCGATGCTGCTCTTTTTAGCACCCGCGCACGGATTTGTGCGAAAACGCGTTTTAAGCATGCACATGCATCTTTTGGTAGACGAGATTGAAGTTTTCTGCAAAACCACAAGATGTGCATGCAAATGGTGCTTTTCGCAGAACGCGCACGTGGATTTCTACCAAACAACGTGCTAAGCATGCCGATGCTGCTCTTTTTAGCACCCGCGCACGGATTCGTGCGAAAACGCGTTTTAAGCATGCACATGCATCTTTTGGTAGACGCGGATGAAGTTTTCTGCAAAACCACAAGATGTGCATGCAAATGGTGCTTTTGGCAGAACGCGCACGTGGATTTCTACCAAACGACGTGCTAAGCATGCCGATGCTGCTCTTTTTAGCACCCGCGCACGGATTCGTGCGAAAACGCGTTTCAAGCATGCGCATGCATCTTTTGGTAGACGCGGATGAAGTTTTCTGCAAAACCACAAGATGTGCATGCAAATGGTGCTCTTGGCAGAACGCGCACGTGGATTTCTACCAAACGACGTGCTAAGCATGCCGATGCTGCTCTTTTTAGCACCCGCGCACGGATTTGTGCGAAAACGCGTTTTAAGCATGCACATGCATCTTTTGGTAGACGAGATTGAAGTTTTCTGCAAAACCACAAGATGTGCATGCAAATGGTGCTTTTCGCAGAACGCGCACGTGGATTTCTACCAAACAACGTGCTAAGCATGCCGATGCTGCTCTTTTTAGCACCCGCGCACGGATTCGTGCGAAAACGCGTTTTAAGCATGCACATGCATCTTTTGGTAGACGAGATTGAAGTTTTCTGCAAAACCACGAAATGTGCATGCAAATGGTGCTTTTCGCAGAACGCGCACGTGGATTTCTACCAAACAACGTGCTAAGCATGCCGATGCTGCTCTTTTTAGCACCCGCGCACGGATTCGTGCGAAAACGCGTTTTAAGCATGCACATGCATCTTTTGGTAGACGAGATTGAAGTTTTCTGCAAAACCACAAGATGTGCATGCAAATGGTGCTTTTCGCAGAACGCGCACGTGGATTTCTACCAAACAACGTGCTAAGCATGCCGATGCTGCTCTTTTTAGCACCCGCGCACGGATTCGTGCGAAAACGCGTTTTAAGCATGCACATGCATCTTTTGGTAGACAAGATTGAAGTTTTCTGCAAAACCACAAGATGTGCATGCAAATGGTGCTTTTGGCAGAACGCGCACGTGGATTTCTACCAAACGACGTGCTAAGCATGCCGATGCTGCTCTTTTTAGCACCCGCGCACGGATTCGTGCGAAAACGCGTTTCAAGCATGCGCATGCATCTTTTGGTAGACGCGGATGAAGTTTTCTGCAAAACCACAAGATGTGCATGCAAATGGTGCTCTTGGCAGAACGCGCACGTGGATTTCTACCAAACGAAGTGCTAAGCATGCCGATGCTGCTCTTTTTAGCACCCGCGCACGGATTTGTGCGAAAACGCGTTTTAAGCATGCACATGCATCTTTTGGTTGACGAGATTGAAGTTTTCTGCAAAACCACAAGATGTGCATGCAAATGGTGCTTTTGGCAGAACGCGCACGTGGATTTCTACCAAACGACGTGCTAAGCATGCCGATGCTGCTCTTTTTAGCACCCGCGCACGGATTTGTGCGAAAACGCGTTTTAAGCATGCACATGCATCTTTTGGTAGACGAGATTGAAGTTTTCTGCAAAACCACAAGATGTGCATGCAAATGGTGCTTTTGGCAGAACGCGCACGTGGATTTCTACCAAACGACGTGCTAAGCATGCCGATGCTGCTCTTTTTAGCACCCGCGCACGGATTTGTGCGAAAACGCGTTTTAAGCATGCACATGCATCTTTTGGTAGACGAGATTGAAGTTTTCTGCAAAACCACAAGATGTGCATGCAAATGGTGCTTTTCGCAGAACGCGCACGTGGATTTCTACCAAACAACGTGCTAAACATGCCGATGCTGCTCTTTTTAGCACCCGCGCACGGATTCGTGCGAAAACGCGTTTTAAGCATGCACATGCATCATCTGTCTCGCGTGTGT